>NC_085025.1:2847361-2887361 GCF_963692335.1 Osmerus eperlanus
GGAGAGAGAGAGTTAGGGACTGAGAGAGAGAGAGAGAGAGAGAGAGAGAGAGGAGAGAGAGAGAGAGAGAGAGAGAGAGAGAGAGAGAGAGAGAGAGAGAGAGAGAGAGAGAGAGAGAGAGAGAGAGAGAGAGAGAGAGAGAGAGAGAGAGCAAGAGAGAAATGGAAACAGAAAGTGAGGAATAAAGAAAGAGGGAGGGGAGAGAGAGAGAGAGAGAGAGAGAGAGAGAGAGAGAGAGAGAGAGAGAGAGAGAGAGAGAGAGAGAGAGAGAGAGAGAGAGAGAGAGAGAGAGAGAGAGAGAGAGAGACAGAGGGAGAGAGGGAGAGAGAGAGAGAGAGAGAGAAAGAGAGAGAGAGAGAGAGAGAGCAGAGGGAGAGAGGGAGAGAGAGAGAGAGAGAGAGAAAGAGAGAGAGAGAGAGAGAGAGAGAGAGAGAAAGAGAGAGAGAGAGAGATGTCACGAGGAAGAGATCAATTCTTGTGCATTTGTCCCCCCCCCTCATTGTATCTCAGAATAATCATTGAATTTGAATATGCTGTAAAATAGAATCAAAATGTAAATCATGTATGGAATCAGTCACTGAATCAATGAAGCCTGTGAATTTGGCAGATGAGGTGACTGGAACACTTATACCTTCAAAATAAAACGTTGTTGAGAGCTGGTGCCTTAAAGAAACAGTTACAGTAAAAAAAAAAAAAAAAAAAAAAACTTTAGCAGGAAAAACTAATAATTGCAAAGCAGCCAATTAAAATTGTGCGAGAGAGATGAAACCGCTCATATTTCCCCTGGTAATTTCATGCTCTAAACTCGCTTCCGTGCGCACATAAAAAGAAGAGAGAAAATATCATTTCAGAAGCTGACAGAACTCATTGTTCGTGGAATTTTAAATTCAAAAAAGTTAATAAAGGCGAGTGTGAGATGAAGGGAATTTGCATTTCTCAGATTAACAGCATGTAGAGCAGCAGCGGCGCGCGCAGCCTCGGGTCATCATTTAAGAAACCTTTGCATATTTTATTAAGAGTGGCCCGGTTTGGAGCGTAATAAGACAGACAGATAATGATTAGAAGGTCGGGCCTGCAGGGCAGAGCCAGCTGGGCGCTGTACCGCTCTAATACCCAACACACACACACACAGTTACACACACACACACAGTTACACGCACACACACTGCAGCACAGCTCCCCTGCTCTAATTGGCTGCTGATGGTTTATGAAATGTTTTCCAAAGGTTTTTTTATTATTGTTGTTGTTGTTCTTGGTTGACTTTATTGCTTTCATTATTGTAATGAAAGTTTGGGTTGTGCTGGTGCTCAGAGGCGAGTGGCTCTGCCAACACCTGGTCCACCTCACGCGTCCTGCTGTTCTCTGGATGGAAGCCTCCCACAGCCTCCAAACTCACAAACACACAGTCGGGACCAGGTGAATCTCATTTCCTTAGTTATTCGAGGAGTTATCTGTGGTCAGGGAGAGAGCGAGAGAGAGCGAGAGAGAAAGAGAGTGAGAGAGAGCGAGAGAGCGAGAGAGCGAGAGCGAGAGCGAGAGAGAGAGAGAGAGAGAGAGAGAGAGAGAGAAGAGAGAGAGAGAGAGAGAGAGAGAGAGAGAGGAGGAGATGAGAGAGAGAGATGAGAGAGAGAGAGAGAGAGAGAAAAAAGAAAGGCAGAAAGGCAGAAAGGCAGAGATAATAGATGGATCTATGTATGTGTTTGTATGGTAGCCTGGAGGACAGAGATAGGATCTCTTTAGCCTCTCATTGGTTCCAGGTCTTAATGCAAGAAGGTAGAGCTTCTCCGCTGGTGTGATGTTCTACTGGCCTAATGCACCAGGGTGTGTGCGCAGATCAAAGCAGGAGGGAGATGATGGAGATAATGTCTCTGATTAATTTTGCCATTTGGGAACTGTTAACTGGATTACACCTCAGAACTGTTGACGCGGGCATGGCTCTGGGTTCAGTGTGTGTGCGAGTGTGCGTGTGTGCGTGTGTGTGTCAGAGAGCACAGAGAAATGGAAAAAGGAGAATAGCAGAGCGATAGGGAAAGAGAAACGGAGGGAGAGGTGAGGAAAGAGGCAGGGAGAGAAGGGCAGAAGGGAGAAACAGCAGTAGAGAGAGTGAAGGGGTGAGAGAGGGAGAGAGGAATGATCAGGGAGTGGCCAGAGGGCAGTGTGGATTAGAGCGAGAGCCTGATTGGCTCTGACCTTCCTCATAGCCAGCTGTCAGCCTGTTACACACAGACACACACACGTACATACATGCACACACACACAGCCTGTTACGGCCCTGCAGGCTCTGATTACCATATCAGCCCCGTCTCATTTGCATAAATCCCAGCACTCTTAATTAGGCCTCATCTCTCTTTTCCTCACTTCTGCCTCTCTTTACCTCACTTTCTTCTGCTTTCCCCTCACTCTGCTCTTCCATTTACAGGGAGATGAAATTGGGGTTTAGGGTCAGAATTAACAGATACAGGAGGGTCCATGACTCTCAATTAGTTTAGTACTGATTAGCTTAATAAGAGTCTGAGCTGTTTAGCATGGGAAACTACTACATGTTATTCATTAAAGTCATATACATATGCATGCACAACAGTCAGAGGAGTATTTGTACCTGTGTTCTGGAGAGGAGTTGACCCACCTGTTTAAACAAAGGTAGAATAAATGAATAAAATAAACCCAGCGTGTCCCTGATACGAACAAAGAAGCGCTCTGAATTATGGGATACTCTGCCCAGAGTCATGGTTCACATTCCAGACCCCCTGGTGTGTGTGTGTGTGTCTTTGAATGTGTGGGTGTATGTACGTGTGTGTGAGTTCCATCTGTGTTTAGGTTTTGGTGTCCGTTTGCATCTGCTAGCCTTAACGTCCATGGTTTTGACCTGTTAGATTGACCAAGGAGAGGGCCCTCACCAGGGACCAGAGAGGTAATTACTGCAGACCGTTACTGGAGACCAGTACATCTACAAGCAGTGGACCTGGGGGCTGTGTTCCTACCACAGTCCAGGGGCCCAAGCAACCAGAGGGTTCTGCACTAGATATGCACCAATGTACCCTGTGAGACATAGTGTGTGTGTTTGTTAAGGAGTGTGTGTGTGTATGTGTGTGTGTGTGTGTGTGGGGGGGGGGGGGGTTAAACACAGCTATATTCTGTAGATAACAGGATTAGCTGGGAAGCGGATAATAAGTTAGCGTTTCCTCCCCGCGGCACTCTCTCCTCTCTGCCTCTCTAATCCTGGAGCTTTGATGTCTCAGCTCCCATCAGGTACCAGGCTGCTCTGGCCGCAGGGCCCAGGCCCCGATCTGCACAGACTGGGTTTGGAGTGTACGTGTGTGTGTGTGTGGTGGTGGATGTGTGTGGTGGGTGTGTGTGCTTTCACTGTCCTCATTAGTTCTGCCTGTTTACTAAGTTGGGTCCTGAGGAAGAATTGGGCTGCTCTGCTCTTCTCCGCTCTGCTCTGGTCTACACTGACCTACTCTTCTCTGCTCTACACTGCTCTGCTCTTCTCCGCTCTGCTCTACACTGCTCTGGTCTACACTGACATACTCTTCTCTGCTCTGGTCTACACTGACCTGATCTGATTTGGTCTACACTGACCTACTCTTCTCTGCTCTGGTCTACACTGACCTGATCTGCTGTGGTCTACACTGACCTGATCTGCTCTGGTCTACACTGACCTGATCTGCTTTGCTCTACACTGACCTGATCTGCTCTGGTCTACACTGACCTGATCTGCTCTGGTCTACACTGACCTGATCTGCTGTAGTCTACACTGACCTGCTCTGCTTTGGTCTACACTGACCTAATCTGCTTTGGTCTACACTGACCTGCTCTGCTTTGGTCTACACTGACCTGCTCTGCTTTGGTCTACACTGATCTGCTCTGCTCTGCTCCGCTCTGCTCTATAGTGATCTACTCTGTATTTTCCTGCTCTTTTCCACACTGCTCTAGTCTAATCTAGTCTGCTTTGCCATACTCTACTCTACTCTGCTCTACTCTAGAGTGCTTCACTCTGATCTCTCCTCCCTGCTCTGTAGCCAAATCTGTTCCACTTTTACCAGCATCTGAGTGTTGGAGCTTTTGTGTCTGTGTGTCAGAGCTGTCCGCCCTGGTCCCAGACCAGCTGCACGTCTCCAAAGCACTCCTGCTGCAAACATCAGAGACAGATCACCTCCATCGCAATAGGAGTCCTCAAGTGGTGGAATTCGGCTACAGATTAGATGAAAAACATCAGATTGGATTCTGTGCTCTATTCTGCAGATAAATGCTAAGTGTTTGTATGGCAACCACATTGTTGGTGTTTTGTTGGCCTGTTTGTGTGTGTGTGTGTGTGTGTGTGTGTGTGTGTGTGTGTATGTGCCGGTGTGTGGTAGGAAGGGAGAAAGGCGGGCTATGAGTCTGCCTCTAATTAAAAAGATGAGAATAATTACTGATACAGGCTGACAGACAGCTTTGCCCTCAGTCATCCTCTGTAATTAGTTAATTAACCAAACGTAAATTAGCAACAAGAATTAGTCAGCCAGGCTTAGCGGAGCGGATGGCGATGAGTTTCTCTCTCTCTGCTTTGCTACTCTGAGAGCTCCGCCCCGCCTATCAGTGTAAGTGTGTGTGTTTAAGTGCAACTGTGTGTTAGGCTGGTTGACATTAGTGAGACTCATCTGGAAGGTCAGCAAATGTTAGTGTCCTTAACTGTGCGACCGTATAGACGCAGTCAGCTGAGGAACATACGCTAGCTGAGACGGTGGCTCCGCGTGACCTCAGACTTGCATCACGGATCCGGCTTTGAGGTGTTCCTTATCAGGTTGATTGGCTACTGACTGGAATGAGGACTGACTGAAATGAGGACTGACTGGAATGGCCATTGACTCGAATGGCTGTTGACTAGTGCGTCTTTAATGCAACAATGGCTCATCTTTGAGCGGATCCAAATAATGTGTAGGCATGTATGTGAGGCCCTGTGTGCAAGCGTGTGTGTGCCTGGGTGTGTGTGTGTACCCATGCACGTGTGTGTGTGTGTGTGTGACCCTGTGTGCTTTTTAGCTGCAGGGACATGAGGCTCCAGTATGTGCACATTCAGGTCAGAGCTGTCAATCAATCAGTCAGAAGGTCCCAATCTGTTTGTTTTAATGTTTGTGTGTATGTGTGTGTGTGTTGTATAGGAGGGAACACTAACACAAGACAAATAGCTAAACTGCTAACCCAGACTGTAGACACTTGGCTGTTGTGTCTAGCGCAGGCTACATGCTAACCGGCTAGCTTTCTTCTGCTTTGGCTCACCTCTTATTTCCCTGACCTCATGTCAATGAAATGACATGACCTGCAGGCATCTGTTCTACTGCCCCGGAAACACCACACACACACACACACATCCCCACACTCTTGTCTTGTGGCATTTCTCTCCCACACCCTGTGTCCTGTGGTGTGTGTCCTGTACAGGAGGGTATGTTTTGTTTATGTTCTGTGACAAGCACAAGCACTGTGGGGCCTAACTGAATGTGAGCACTGTCAGAAGTGATTAGGTGTGTGTGTGTGTTTGTGTATAAGTCTGTGTGTGTGTGTGTGTGTGTGTGTGGCTAGCTTGGCTATATGACTGGTGGGGAGACACCAGTACAGATGGGTGCTTCACATGGCATAAGCATCACAGGCAGGCCTACTACTGTCCCGACCAATCAACATCAAGTCCTTCCCTGCTGCTGTCCCAACTGGAGACCCCATACATGCCACTACACTGCTCCCTTCACACACATAAACACACACACACTCTCTGTCCTCCTCCTCTCCTCCAAAAACTAGACACAGTCTCTTAAATACCCCTCCCCCCATTGAAGGAGAAATTGTGTGTGTGTGAGGGGGGGGGCAGAGTGAGTGCCATGTGCCTACAGGAAAGACACTTGCCACAACTCTCTCTCTCTTTCTTTCTTTCTTTCTTGACCTCTGTCTGTGGAAAGTTTAAATAGCATGTACCGTCACTCTCTCCCTCTCTCTCTCTTTCTCTCTCTCTCTCTCTCTCTCTCTCTCTCTCTCTCTCTCTCTCTCTCTCTCTCTCCCTGCCTGTCTACCTCTGTCTGGTTAGCTTCATCACATCCCAGATCGATGCTCAGCACTGATTACCAGGGTTGTCTTCATGTGATGATAAGTGGTCTGACCCAGGCTCCTCTCCAACAATAACTATTGCTAATAACACTTGTTTCTCTGGGGGCCAGGGTAGGGCCAATAAGGAGAGCCAGAGTTCAATAGAGCTGCTAAACACCCCTCAACCTTGTTTACTGCCCTCCACCTGTCTCTTACCCACATCTCCACCCACATCTCCACAGCTCCTCCCATGTCTTCCACAGCCCCTGTTCTCTGCATCAATCTGAACGTGTGTGTGTGTGTGTGTGTGTGTGTGTGCGTGTGTGGTGTGAGTGCACGCACTCGTTCTCCTTTCGTAACCTTGACCTGCTTCAACTCCTGCCTCAACGGCAACTTTGTCACTTCAGTTCAGCGTCTGTGACCAAACCTTACAGGACCCGGACTGCCCCTGCCGCTGCCTGCTCCGTTCTACACACTCTCGCTCAGCCCCCACCCCGCGCTCACATGCACGCATGCAGGCGCACACACGCGCGCACACTTACACTCACTCACACACACACACAGACTCACCATTGCCCACCAGAGACAAGTCAAAAACAAACACTTGCCCATAGCCACTTCCAGTCATTTTTACAGGATGTGTTAATGACATGAACACCAAAACCACCCACTTTGGATTATTCTGACACCGGGAACAACATAAAAACATGTTTACAATTCTGTATCCTTGAGACATTATTTTTCATGCAGCATAAGATATTAACCCAATTGTTTGCTGTTAAAACATTACTTTTTTTTCTCTCAAGTTAGGAATAAGAGCAGAAGCTTGGCAAAAGTTTGAAAGTGAACTCAAACCTGTCCGAAAGTTTTACGATGAGAATTCTGATGAGACAATAATTTTTATCCTTGATTCTTATGCTCCGTCGTTACCCTCTCTGCCACCAGCTCAACTCCTCATTACAGCAACTCTGATCCTTGTATTAGCGGTACTGTTGGTGTTGAAGCCATCGAGAAGCAGATCTGTTACTTTTCCTCTTTTTAGGAATATGCAACTCTGGGTCTTAAACTAGATATGAGACAAAGTCTTCTCTGTTGAATTCACTTTTTTCTCTCAATGTGTTGAAAATGTTTTTCTTCATATTGATCATAGCGCTTACGTTTGTTTGTTCTATCTTTTCAAATAATGAACCGAGAGGCCCGGTGAGGCCCCGGTGTAGCCTTGCCTTGCGTTAAAGGGCTTTTTGTGAGACGGTGTCATGCTCTCTCGTTCCGGCGCGGCTGCGCGCTTCTTATTATTCATGGGTCTCTCTCCGTTTGTGGAACAGTCCGGGATCAAACAGGCCGATTCGCTACGCCCGACACCCACTGCTGTGTGTGTGTACGTGTGGCTGAGAGTGTGTATGTGTGTATTAGGCTCTTGCACAGTAATGACAGGATTTGTTAAACAGTAAATTAATGAATAATGAAATATCCAGCACGCGCCTGCCTTGCCCGCGGCACAGCGCCCTGAGCGGGAATTACTCTCTGTTGTCTGCTTGCTGGGTAACCTGTGTGTGTGTGCGTGTGTGTGTGTGTGTGTGTGTGTGTGTGTTTATTTGTGTGTATCTTGATTAGGATAGGGGTATTTTTTACAGGCCCCTTTGCTGAGGGGGTTCCTTAAAGAGGACAGCTCTCTCATGTCCTGAAAGAAAGAAAGACAGACAGACAGGCATCTTAAAACCTCTAAAATGTTCACAGAATAGCCCTAACCAACCACTTTCCATTTATTTGTCCTCTCTCTCTTTCTAAAGACAGTGTATTGGCTAAATAGGCTACTGACCAATCGTCTCCGAGTAAAAGCCCTAACTTGGTTTGATCACTTGAAAAACTTTTTTGTTGTTGTGGCTTTTAGACCAGAGTGGATTGCCTGATCAGGTCGTTTTCGATTAACCGAAGGCTTTATTAAGGCCCAACCTATTGCCTAAAACATGATTGTAAACAGTCATTTTTAGATTTTACCTGGCTATATCTGCTACATTTAGTCATTTGCTACCTTCAAAAAATACATATATATTTTCAAGCCACGCTCTATAAAAAATATGTTTGGTTTTCATGTTATTTCATGGCTTGGTCACAGTTGCCATTACAAATTATAATCTTCATTGGTTTAAATATAGGGCTATTGTTATTGCTATTGTTTTGTATTGCACACTTTTCTATTTTTTGTTGGTGCAGGCCTATACCTTGTTACACAATATCCTGCACCCATAGCATAATTAAAAACTCATCTAAGTACCACATATAGCTTGTGGAGACTGTTGATGATAGCGCAGCGGATCCTGCCCTTTGTTGAGCTGTGTCGCTTGCGGACATGCGGGTGCTGAACTCTGCACCTGCGTCACGAAGCGTTCCACTCCATGGGTCACACTGCGCCCGCGGGCCACTCTCCCGCCATTAGAATACCAGCGCGAGATTCTCTCCGCAGAACCCAGCCCGCGAGGCACGACTCTATTCCCCTGTGCAAGGGAAGCCTCTATGAAATGACCGCACCACTGGCTTGAAAATACAGCCAATTATCTCTTTGGAATAAGACAATATCCATCACTTCCACTCACTAAAATGGCATGGTGGGTGCATCTGAGGATTTTTTAGTACTATATATGTTACCGAATCCATTATAAATATTTCATCTCCAAAGTATATTTTATGATTAGCAAGGCCTTTGCTAGCTTGGCTACATTATTATTGTCATCGTTTTCGGACTTCTAATATTGTTTCATGTTATTATTATTGGTTGTCTAGGAATATTCAGCTTTTTGTTATTATTAGGTTTATGACTGTTTTACAAATTGTGTTATAGGCCTACTGAAGGCGCCAATAGGCTATAACACTAAATATAACCTAGCCTATAGCGTAAAGGTGCATACTGTAGGCTACAGTTTAGTATTTCGTTTCACAAAGAAGAGTATAAGCAATAGATTATTTTGTTATCAATGGAAGAATATTAGTCTAGATAGGAATTATACATAGGCTGTCTACGGGAAATACATGTCAACATTATGGATTCACTAGCTCTCAGAAAGCAATTTCTAACCCTGTCCTTTCGATTATAACCTACACATTTCGTTGGTATTGTCTCAAATGAATACATCTAAAATAAATACCAAGTAGCTAAATGCTTACGTAATTTACCCTTCACGTTCGAATCACGTGATCGTGTCTGATTGGCTGTGTGAATTTATAGGCTCGAATGTGGTCTGACTGGAAGGCCTAACTGCTCTATTACAGTATCACATCGTTTTAAATCCGTTGCGACAAATGTGTTTCTGTGAATAACCCTCTTAACTAAACAGTCTCTCCAGTACACCCGAACGCAAGCAGTTGACTGATGATCATCAGGGACGACCTGAGTCCACATCAATTCAGATCTATTCCAGCTAGAACCAGATCATTTTTCTGATCAGAGGGCATAGACTACAGACACCTATTGTAAAACACATGGTTTATTATCAATGTGATAGAAATTAAATCACTGGACAAGAAGCATGTCTACCCATCATCACCACCATGACAACAGCTCTATAGAACAGAAACACACGATGCATCCGATCCCCCGCGGCTCAGCGCGCACACGCACAAAGGTCAAATCACAGATAAATAGGCCTACTCCGAACGGCACGCGCACCTATTTACAACCTTCCATTAAATTAACATAAATAAATATTTACACACATTAATGAGAACGTCCCTCTTCATACTCAAGTACAACAAACAGACCTGCCTCTTAGATACCACCCACAGAACTTTAACCATCTCTTAACTCTCTCTCCCTCTCTCTCTTCCTCTTCCTCTCCGTCTCTCTCTCTTTCACACACAATCGTCTGTCTCTCACACAGAGTTGTGGGTCTGCTGCTGATGCAGCTCAGTCTGACAGAGTGCAGGCAGGGGTGGGGGGTGGGGGGGGGGGTGGATGGGGGGGGGGCAAAATGGACGTAACACAGTCCCAGTATGTCCTCAGGGGAATGAAAAGAATGTAACACAGATGAAAAATCCCTCTGTGCTCTCTGACAGTGGCCCACAGGCAGCTCTCTCCTCCTCCTCCTCCTCCTCCTCTCCTCTTCCTCCTCCTGTTCCTTTTCCCAGCCCTGTGTGTGATAGGCCATTCTCGCTGCAGTAAAGCTGGAATGGCGGTGTGGCGGGACCATCGGCCTGTCAGTCTCCCAGAATCTCCGGGTTCATTTCCGGTGCTTCTCCTCTTTCTCTCCGGCCTTGTTGCCAGGCTCAGAGTGTCGGTTGCCGGGGGGGTTGTTGAGGAACATCTTGTCGAGTCCTTTGAGCGCCTCAGTGAGGTAGTTCTGGAGTGTGGTGAGAGCAGCACAGATGGCGGGCGAACCGAAGCCATGTGTGATGAAGGAGAAGTGGGAGAGGCAGCTTTGGATGCCGGGTTCCAGGATGGGACTGGGCCGGGAGTTCCCCAGTGGAGTCCTGTCCTGGGCCAGCAGGTCTGTGAACTCCTTACACAGCTGTCTGGAAAACACCATCAACACAGGGTCAGCACCGCGTCTGCACAATGTCCCTACAACATATCACAACATCACCGACATCTTCCTAACTCGACACAGATCTTTGCTCGGAACTCATCGCAGCCTGTTTGTCTGTCTGCGAAAGAAAAAAAAATCACTGTAGTGTAATACTATCAACAGCGTAGAAGTATTAATTCACACAGAACAGCGGAACATCAATTACCCAGTCCTTGTAAAGTTGTCTTGCGCGTGACAAGACAAGACAACAAAACTCTCATTGCATTTTAATATGATTAAGACTACTGAAAGAATTATATGATCCCTCTATATTTCTTTCTCCCACAGGCACACACACACACACACACACACACGTACACACACACAAACACGTACACACACACATACACACATGCTCCCCCTCTGTGGCTTGAGGGCTGGGCTCCAGCTCGTGAGTGACAGACCAGCGAGAGCTCAGCTGGGGTAGGAGAGGGGGTAGGAGAGGGGGACAGGTTGACCCCAGGCTACACTATAGGGTACAACTGTTTTTTTGTGTGTACATGAAACGTCCCTGTTCTAAATAATACATTTCAAAGAGGCAGTGCTAACCTATGGGATCATGTTTGAAAACTGAACTTGAAATACTAGCTAGTGCACATATACAAACGTGTGCACACATGCACGCACACACACAAACACACTCACACGTACACACACACACACAAACACACTCACACATACACACACACTTCCTGCTGATTTAGGATTGTTTTTGCACAGAATCATGTGAAGCCTATCCACACAGCAATGTTTATTTTATAAAATGTCCATAGCCAACTCAGAAAGTTATGGAATAAAGATTGTCAATGAATATAAGCCTGTTAAATTTCAAATCACTCACTGAACTGACATGGATTCTGCATCTTCTGTTTGTTTGTTTTTAACCTAGGATATTTCATCAATTTTTTAAAAATATTTAAATTCGAGTGTGTTAGACTCACTTCGTAGCCAGAAGCATGTTTTTTCGCGCATGCAGCTCGCTGGGGTCTGCGTGCTGCCGATTGAGGTACTCGCTCACTGCTTTGGTGGGGAACTCAGTCTCGCAGATGTAGCCGAAGTCGCGCGCCAAGTGAACCGCTTCTCCTAGGAACAAAAGGTCAAACGACAAAATGAGTGTTGTCTATTGATATAACATAGAATCAGATTGTGGTGTTAAAATCATGAAAAACGTTTATTTACTGTAAATAAATAATACAAATGTTTATTCTTAAGGAAACAAAATTCACTCAAATGGATTACAAATAAGTGATCAAATTAAATGTAGGCCGATCTGAAAAATACTTTGCAACTCTGGATCCAGAAAATGATAGCTTGCTGGGGGTGGTAACAGACGCAACTAGGGAAATATAGAAATAGTAAAGAAATACAAAAATGTACCTTCTACAAGTGATGTTAGTAACGTGACATTCGCTGCCTTGCGTCTCCCTGCGGGTAAATTCAATCCAATCTTCTCCAGTTTTTCTCTCAGTGATCTTCCACCGTTTTTAGACTTGGCTCTACAAACAACAGGAGTGATTATTGATGGGCCTCTTTTTACATGGGACTTGTATTTTTACTTTGCCTGATTTTGTCTTCAGCGATTTCATGGGAGTCTGTTTCCCCAATACATTTGAATGGCTATCCTATATGTGTTAAGATGACAACCATCCTATCCCTTTAGTTGCAGGGTTATGCTCTGACGTATTAGATTTGTTTATCACCCACCAGAAATGCCTACAGTGTGCGTGTGTCTGCGTGCGTGCGCCTACCTTCGTAGCACGCCTCCCAGCAGAGAGGCGTTGAGGCACTCGGGCGGAGAGAGTCTCCTCTGAACCTCTCCCACCGTCACCTTGTACTTGGAAGTCGAGCTGAGGAGAGACAGTCGTCCCGGTACAGAACAGAACACCTCGTTGATGTTAACGGAGATCCCTCCGATCAGCCCATCCTTGCCCAGCATCAGCGAGCCAATATTCTTGTGTGGCATTGGAACTGAACGAGAGAGAGAGAGGTGAAAATGGCAGATTTGTGTTCTCTTAATTGCATGCGTGAGTGCTGGTTAGACCTCTTGGCAATGCAGGGCCAACTCGACAGATCACGTAAAAAAATTGCCCAATTATTTAACATTTCCATAATATGTTGTGGCAAGAGACTAAATGGTAGGCTACAGCATCTTTAAAAAAAATAAAACCATGTTAGGGTATAATCCTGTCCGGGCGCACTAGGGCGCGAGAGGCCTAATGATGCGCCTACGAGATGGGCATTTTGGAGGCTTCTGTTATTTAATGTCGCGCGACATTCTCATTATGACTTCATCGATTGTTGATTGACTTGCGCTTTCAAATCGCATTAACCACCTCCCGCCTTTTCCACGGCCGGTTATTCCCACCACAAGGAGCTTCGCCCGATTCGTTTTAATGCTTGCGCTAATGGCTAAGCAGCGCACGGGGCAGCGCGAGGGTTTGATGGCTCCACGGGGGATAATACCGCAGATTAGCTCTAAACGAGCTCACGAGATCTCAATGAGCAGTGCCATTTATTACATCAGCGGCTTAAATGCCCCGCGGGGCTCTCACTACTCACATCCGGTAACTAAATCTCCACACACATCATCAGAAAGGGAGTAGCAACAGCTGTCCCTCTTCGGAGTGACAAGATCCAGGACTTTATCTAAAAACCGACAGCTTTTCCCCAACAGTCTGTCGGATTTGGTGTGACTTTCCTCACCTACAGCAAATCTCACCAAGATGTCAGGACCACTGCATCCATGTACAGTGCTGATGGCACACGTTTGTGGTGTACTCTATGGCTTACTTTGAAGCAAGGTTAACTAAACATACGTAGCTTAGCCAAGGCCTTTAAAAAAGCATCCCAATTTAATTGTACACCAATGCCCATGACCAAATAGACACACATATTCTTGAAACACAATCCACTACATGTGTGGCACCTATTACACAATTCGTTACACAATTCCAAATTGTGTGTGTGGTATAGGTCCAATACAGTAAATGTAGGCCTACCTTTTTTAATGACAGACTGATCCAAAATGTTCATCCCATTGTTGTCTTCCATTGCCTGTAAATAAACACACAGTGTATTAATTATGAAACTGACACAACAAGTCATTGATGATTTCATTCGGGGAGGGGAGGGGGGGGGGCAGTGATTAGCCAGATGCTTGGATAATTTAATTTGGCCTTCATGGTTGTCCAAACATTCATGTTGTTTGTTCATATATGTCAGGCCACTCAGAAATGATCTGAGATCAACAACTTTATGAATTTGGAAGATTCAAGTTGTGGTAATTTTTCTTGCTACAAAGCTGTCTCCATATGCCTGAAACTGTGACCTTTTACATTATGTGACATAAACACTTTTGGGTTTATATTTATATTCACTTACTGGCTCCATCTTTGAATACGCTCAGGGCTATTTAGAAGGGGCTCGCATAGCATATCCAGGGATTCTAGCTCCAACTTGAAGCCTTACAGCAAAGCTGCGCCTTATTAATATTACTCGGATATAGTTCAAAGGTTTGCCTTACAACTTGTCCATAGGGGAAATAAGAGGTCTACAGAATATAACATGTTATATGTTAATATAAATGTTACATTATTTCCTAGTCTTATGTCAAAGCATACCAACATCATAATTACAAAAAGAATATCTAGGAAATACAAATGTATAATTATAATTTTAGGTCCCTATATGTTTATTGTATGCACCTTCCTGCCAAAGCAAATTCCTTGTCTGTGCAAACTTTCATGGCGAATAAATCCCATTTTGATTCTGATTCTGATTCTTCTGATAAAAAAAAATGGTGAGCTTGTTGTGTGCTGTTGAGATTACAACCTTTTGGTGAAAATATATGAATAAAGTATTTTGCAGTCACAGTATGCGACACCATCTTAAAAAATACTCAATCATGTCTAACTTGGTGTATGGATATAGACATCTCCATTCTGAATAATAATACAAATATTAATACAAATTCTACTTGTGGTACTACTACTCACAAAAATAATAGTAGCAATAATAACTGTAATTTCAAGACGTCTATGTATTTAAGATTGATAATATCATTTATTATGGTTTTATTATGAGGCTATCATCACTGATTACTGTGCGTGGGAACTAGGCCTATATAGTGTAAAACCGTATATCTTTAAATGTACAAGTGATCATTTACTATTACATTTATATCTAAATCCATTCATAATACAGATAGCATTCGGTGTAATCGTATACCGATTTTGGGTAAACAAATTCAGCTGAGAGATCTGTGGGCTAACACAGAAGTTTAATGCGTGTTTTTCGACATTTCAATGGCGTGGGCCCTCGACACAGACTCACCATGACCACAATCCTTTATATTTTTAAGAAAACATCTGCTTTATAGGCACGTTGATTAAACGTATAAGGTCAATCTCTTTCATTGCAATTTAATTTTAACTTTTGTTTTGGTAGCCTATAGTTTACTGAAAGGTCAGAATATTATGCGGAGTGCAAGGGTGGATGACCTTACCCATCCTGTGGGACTTTTTTCTTTAAATTGTACAGAGCGACCTCCGACACTGACCTGCGAGTCATCCATCCCGTGCAGTCCATGCAGAAGTCCATCGCCCATACTCGCTTCCAGCCCCGGATGTGCGGAGTGGAGCAGCACGTCAGGTCGGCGCACATTCCCGTAGTCCCTCCGCGGGTCTAGACCGGAAAGCTGAGGGAGCGAGGCCCGAGGTTGCGCGAGTAAAGACCCACTCTCCATTCGGTCCCCACTCGTGTCCTGCCTCTGCCGCGCGCCCCAGGCCCCCTGCTGGGTCTGGTGCAGGGAGTTCAGGGCATACGGATCACTAACGTGGGAGTAGGGGTCCTGGCTCTGGTAGTGCGCGAGAGGTTGATACGGTGGTGGGAAGTATGGAGGCTGGAAGTCCGAAGATGGTGCGTGGGACAGCGGTGGCGCACTGGAATATGGTCCCCCGTGCGACACCGATCCCAGCTGGGACAGGCGCGAGCTGTGGCTCGGCACCCCGTCATGCCGGTCCTTATGCGGAAATGGAAAAAAGAAAAGCAAACAGATTAGTGAATAAAATAGATTATGTTTTGAACAACATCATCAACTGTATCTAATCTGTGTCCAAATAAAGCAGACTGAAACGCAACAAAATTCAACATTGTGATTAGTAAAGGCTATTCATACATCTACATTTATTTAATTTGATTATAGTGTTTTGATGATTAGCACTTAACCCCCCTTTATGGATTTCGTATTCATAATAATTTGCAGAAAAAACTTTTCTGAACAAATGTTTAGGCCTAAACTCACATCTATAATGTGATATAGAAATCTTAACAAAAACATATTCAAAATACACATATATTAACTATAGCATTTATTTTTCTCAAACTGCAGGCAATTGTTAGCATTGTCAATTTGCTGTCAATATCCGCTATCGAGTGGACGAATTTTCAAGAAGTTCCTTCACACTAAGACTCACCGTGGCGGAGTAAGAATGCACTAACATCTGCAGCGTCTGTTCGTGCTACAACGGGGCCCGTTTCGAAAGAAGCAGGTCGAGAATCAGCAGAACAGAGATGCCAATATGAGTCCTCTGCCGCGCGGGCACACAGGCTACAATCACACACACAACGAGGTTTATTCCGGTTAAAATATCAAGATTCGTCTCGAGCTCCAGGGGACGCCTCTTCAGTTCGATGGCTGTGCGGGTCTGCGTGTGCGTGCACTGCTCCTTCCACTACCCCGCGCGCGGTAATTGTTATTCATGACTGCGAGTTAGAAGAATATTAACGCGCAAGCAGGGGACTGGCGACACATGGAGCGTGAAACTCTCGCGCACCCGTGAGTGACGTTTCATTCCGTGGAGATGCCAGACAACGCTTGCTAAAGAAGAGGACCTTTCCCTAAACTTAACAGCGAGAACGTGAGCAGGTGCCAAACCCATGAGCAATAGTCACAACTGTCCATTTGGGCGCGTGCGCGCCTCTTTGTTAGCCTACGCCAAGCAATCTGCATCAGAACAATCAGGCCCCCGCTGCCAAAAGACCATAGTCGTTAGAGTAGTCTGTACATTGAGCAAACTCTTCCATCCGTTTTTAGCCAAAGCCATGAGCTTCCCCAATGTTCTACAGCATGCAAACAAAACCTCTGTCTGAACATATTCTTTTTGTTCCCCATGTAGCCTATACTCTTAACTTGAACTGCGCTCAACCTGAAACTTATTCAGCTCTTTATGATTTAACAGAAATATGTTTACCGTAACCCAGGCCAAACCCGGTCTCCAAGCGTTTTATATGTATATTTTGAATAGGCTCCTCTCGTCATATACGCACTGACTGCACCTGCTACATCTAGAGCACACTTTGAGTGAGGGGCTCGGGCCACCGAGGTTACCGTGGAGGGGACCGATAGAACGTTTTAATTGTATTCTGGGAGAATTCCCGCAGACCGGGACGCAATGCTGCCTGGCCTCTTGCGCTGTGAGAGAAAAAACATGTGCCGTACAAGACAGCGGCTTCCAACCGAGCTGAACGAAAGGCCTCACGAGCTGTTCATTCTCCCACATGCGCAAGACGCTCAAGTCTTTGTACTCGAGACCATTCAGCAGAAACTGAGGCATCATTTCACCCTCGCGCGTGGCACTTTCCTTTCTCTTTCTGTATGACTTTGTTTTGTTTTGGGACTAAAGCCAAATGATTTACATACAGATTATCCATGCACGTTTTTTGTTCCTTTTTTTCTGCTGCGTCTCAGCAGACATATGTACATCTGGATCTTTTTCTGGAAAAGTCTATTTCTCAAGAATATATATAGGCAACTGACATTTTATAGAGACAGTTCCCAAGGCTACATTTTTTTTATTTTAATCATTTGTTTTATGTACATTAATAATAGAAATAGATATTATCATAACAAACGAAATTTAGATATAGGGCCTATACCTATGAAATCAGAATAGGCCTACTCTACATTTCAACCGAAAATAAAAAAAAGCTTTGAATTATGAACGAAATATTTTACGATGGTTAAGAATATCATTATCTTTCTCGGTTTTCTGAATATGATACAATACCTCTCGTGTCAGTTCTCTGAAAGCATGTTTAATGACATGACATATTGTGGGGAAGAAGATATTGAAGTTTTCGATCTGAGAGAATTTATTTTCTCTCTATAATCCATTAATGTCCAAAAATCCATGCACCCCAACTTCCAAATAATCGAAAATAGTTTTCCTCAGAACTCAGTACACTTATCTCGAACATAGTAAAACACGGTTATTTTCATTAGATATAAAAATTAGCTCATTGACGTTACCTCATAAATATCTTCATACTTGACATTCTCAACTAGCTTCCACAGCATGGTCGCGCGCTGGTGTCTGTAAACCAAATGCAGCCAAGTGAGGAGTGGATGTCTCAACTCTCTCCCTCTCACCCCTCTCTCTCTCTCTCTCTCTCTCTCTCTCTCTCTCTCTCTCTCTCTCTCTCTCTCTCTCTCTCTCTCTCTCTCTCTCTCACCTCTCTCTCTCTCTCTCTCTCTCTCTCTCTCTCTCTCTCTCTCTCTCTCTCTCTCTCTCTCACTCTCTCTCCCTCTCTCTCTCCCGCCCTCTGTTAGGCAAACCGAGTGAATGGGGACTCCCTGAAAGAAGTGTCTTGTGATATCATCGGTCTGTACCTGGCGGTAGTGAACTTAATAGCTTGTCAGAGTATGAAGTGCCGGGCAGGTCAAACATTAAGAACGACGACAACCTCAAAGTCAATAAAGGCCCATTGGCACACATTCACTCATATCAGAGGTGATGAACATCGATTAAATACTATATGTGAATTTAGCACATCGTGCTTTCCAAAACTAAAGCTTTTTGATTTATGTTAAGAATGAAAGCGGCAGTTTATGTAGCAACTTATTCACGTCTACTCTGAATTCACAGATGTGTCCGGGTGAGGAAGAGCAAGGGGAGGGGGCTGTGGAAATATTTTGCTAAATTTGTGGTACTCCATGTGTAATCGTAGTCCAAGTGGGAGATATGGAACTATATGGTTTCACTATATCTCTAGGGAAAGAGATCCCACAGTTTACCAATAAAAACTCCTCAAGAAAGAAAGAAAAATTCCATCGCAACCATAGTTGTAGGATTCATGGTTGAGGTGAAGTGTGTGTCAACTGCTTCTCCTGCTGGCTAAAACAGAGAGATGCAGTCTTTGGATTCACAAGGAGATGAACGTAAATTGTGACTCGTGTTGTGGCAAACAATGGCCAAAATATATGATAATAATTATGATAATAATAACAATAAATAACAAATAAATGTATTGTTTCCCTTTTTCTATTCACAATAACCTACCAAGACATTGTGTTCCGGTGAAAGTGTGTGTGAGAGACACAAAAACACGAGTGTGAGAAATGTGTGTGTGTGTGCATTCTCCTTTGCGTGTGATGTGTGCTTGGATGTGTGTGTGTGTTTGTCTGCTTGCTTGCGTATGAGAGTTCTCTGCCACGGTTGCCATGGTTAAACTTCTTTGATGTTTGGTGGAAAAGCCACTGAGGATATCAGACATGAATGTTTAACATTCACGGCTGTTCTCAGGCTGCACTGCCCCACTGCCAAGGACTAACCCCTCACTCACTCACTCTCTCTCCCTCTCTCTCTCCCTCTTTCTCTCCCTCTTTCACACACACACACACACACACACACACACACACACACACACACACACACACACACACACACACACACACACACACACACACACACACACACACACACGACTGTTAGCAGTGACAGATGTCCTGACAGTCTGTAAGTCTTCAGGCATGATTTTGCCTGTTTTCTGCTCAAGGCTTTGACACGAGATGCATCAGCATACATTACATCCACACACAGAAAGAGTCAAGAAAACGTGCATCCCAGGCACACATGTACAGAAAGGTCTTCAAACATTCTGCTCTGACTACTCATATTTACTGTATTGTACTGAACCGGAAACAGGAATGTTGCTCTTGACCTCTACATACAGTACTAACCAACTAATGATTGGTATTATTATAATATACATTGTTTTTTACAGTGTAACATCTAGGACTTTAGACTGACTGAAAACATGACAAATTCAGAGTACTAACGACCCACATTGCAACATTTCACACATGACTAATGACACACGCGACAACCTTTCACACATCACTAGGGCGTATGGTTTTGTATGTGTTGCCATCCATCGCTTTATTATTCGGTTTATAGTCATGACGCTCATTAGTCCTTCATGCTTGTTTTTGTGCTGTTGAAAGTGAACCCCACAGAGACTGTCCAGGATAGTGATTCTCTTTCTGTCCACTAGGTTGCACTAGAGTACCACTGTAGACCCAGGCATCGTCTGATGAAGCCAACACACACACACACACACACACACACACACACACACATGCACAAACACAGGCTGTCTGACTGGGAGGTTAGGGAAAGCAACAGAATAAATAAAAGGGTGGAGATATGGGTCAAGACAGATATCAATTTGGAATAAAACAGGCTGCCTTGGGTTTATGCCCTGGGTTTAGGCTATCTCTGTAAAGAGGAGTATGGAAGCCGAGTGGATGATTTGGTGGCCTAAGATTTGCCAGTCGAGTGGTTAGGCAGATTTGGGATAGCATGGCAAAGGCCAAACTAAAATATATTTTCAGGTTTTGGCCCTTTTTAAAGTCAGAAGTAACATCTGTGTTTGAGAGATTCGGTCTGTGGGATGTTTCATGTGGAGTTTCTCTTCTGGACAGACTGAGAGAGCAGGTGCCAGGGAAGGCAAGCTGTTGGCTATGGTTCCCAGATATAGAAAGAGGTTCACAATATGTACATATAGAGAGAGAGAAGTGAGTGAGTGTGTGTGTGTGTGTGTAATCTTCTCTCGATTACCTGAAGCGTGTTTTATCAATGTAATGCTCAATGTGATGACATGGAATATGTCTTGTAATATGCTTGATCAATATCTGTGAAGATAATACTCTGACTTCTGTTTCTTTATTACATTCACGTTCAGCTTGTGAACCATCCTTCTGTTGTGAGTTTTACAAACTGTATTTATGGCACGATATTGATTCAATTTACATTTCGTTTTGATGAGAGTGTTCAGCATTCCGTCAAATTGAGACCGAGGTCACAACTGATCTATTTGACTAACATTACTGATGTTGATATGACTGTATAACAGAACAAATTGTTTAGATGTATGCCTTGCTTTCCCGTGTGTGTGCGTTTGTGTTTCCTTGTTACCTCAGGCTCAAGTTGTACTTTGGGTATAACCGACAGTAAGATATAACACAGTATACAAGACAGTGTGTAATGAAAGCAGCAAAGGCCTGCACAGGTTGGACATGCAGCTATGCCATCTGTCTTTCAAACTTCCTTGAATAGCCACCTGAGAAAATCCCATGTTGTAGACATCCATTTGGCTTGTGAGTGGCGTGTTAAAGTAATCTTGTGCACGCACGTATGGTAGCCACTCGGTGCTTTTTCATGTTTAATGATCATTTTCCACTAACTTGAAATCATTGAAGCCCTTTTTTTCGTCTTTTTTATTTCTTTATTTTTTTAAACATAAAATTGCTCCCTCCTGCATGGAGTTCATGGTCCTAACTGGCTCTTCAGAAGTTCATGTTGTGTTTTTCTCTACAGAGGACTGTATGTGTGGTTGAGCCGATATGCATTGTATGTTTTTGAAAGTAAACTGTAGTTATTTTTCACGTTAATGAACAGATTAATTTAACAGATCAAATCAAGCTCATATTTAATATCGTCATTCAAATCAATCTACAGACAAAGTAAATAGAACACATAGCAACTGTCTTTATTGAACACTGGTATTTTACAATGTAAGGATTCAACATATATATAGTTCCAAAGCCTACAAGAAAAGTTAATTAAATATTTATATATATCTTTACAAATGTTTATGAAGGATTCAAAGAGAGCTTGTGTGGGTAAACTTGTGGTCCGGGAAGTGTACAAAGATAGACATGCACAAGAAACAGTTACTATGGTAACTTAGATGTCACCTTTACAAAATGGCTGAGTTGTACTCTCACTTCTCTCTCTCACTTGCTCGCTCTCTCTCTCTCTCTCTCTCTCTCTCTCTCTCTCTCTCTCTCTCTCTCTCTCTCTCTCTCTCTCTCTCTCTCTCTCTCTCTCTCTCTCTCTCTCTCTCTCTCTCTCTCTCTCTCTCTCTCTGTCTCTCAGAAACCCACAATCACACACACACACTTTACATAAATCAAACCCAGTCAGTAACCCCATCTTACATTCACACCCTCTCTGTCCAAATGGTAAACACACTGGATGTTATGGTAGGCTACTGGTTACATGGCATATGCCATGATTCGCTGTGTTTCAAGTGCTCTCTCAGAACTGGGCGGGAGGTTGTGTAAACTGTTTGGGTGTATTTGTGTGTGTGTGTCTGCAATCCTCCCCCTTCCATCACTGCTAACCAGCTGATGACCAGCTGGTAATTGTCCTTGTTTACTTCCTGTTGACAGAATAAATAAACCGATGTCACTGTGAGCTGGCCTCCATGTTGATGGGCAGCTCTCCTCTTCCGAACCAGGTAGGCACACGCACGCACTCACAGACACACACACAAACACACACAGAGCTCAAAGGCACAGGGGCTACTCTGTCTTTTCAGTTTTTCCATCTTTAGTCTGCGGCTCGGACGTTTTCCGAAGCGGAGTCTTTTCCGAGCTGCTGTTGATCTGGCCGCTCTCGAGCCCAGAGGTTTTCCCGTTGGAGTGTTTGTCCAGGTAGTTGAGCATCTCACTCAGGACAGTCTGGAAGGTACTGAGAGCCGCACAGACAGCCGGCGTGCCGAAACCATGGGTGATCAGACTGAGGGGGACCAGACAAGGCTGCTGTTAGTTACCATATCACTGCCACTGAAAAAACGAATCAAGCCAAGCCTGAGTGAAAGTCTAATTGGATTATGGGCTGTGTGTGTGTGTGTTACCTGAAGTGGGTGAGGTGTCTCTGGATATCCAGGTCCAGGATAGGGGTGGGTCTGGAGGAGCCAAGAGGAGAACGATCCTGACTCAGCAGGTCCTGAAACTCCTTACAGATTTGCCTGCAGAGTGAAGGAAGATGTGTCACAAACTATCCAGTGAGTGTGTGTGTGTGTGTGTGTGTGTGCGTGCGTATGTGCACACATCTACGTACTTGGTAGCCAGAACCATCTTCTTGCGTGCGTTGGTTTCTTTAGGTTCACTGTGTTGTCTGGCTAGATGTTCCCCTACAGCCTTGGTGGGAAACTCTGTCTCGCAGGTGTACCCAAAGTCCCTTGCCAAGTGGAGGGCTTCACCTACACACACACACACCACACACACCACACACACGCACAACATACACACAGCAAAAGTGATCAGATGAGACTAAAGCTTGGTAATAGCGAGGGGTGATTGAGAGACACGTCATCTCATGAAGAAGTAGATGTTCGTCTGATCTGTACCTTCCACTAGAGAGGTCAGGAGGGTTACGTTAGCTGCTTTCCTTCGGCCTGCTGGTAGGTTCAGACCCAGACGGTCAAGTTTCTCCCGCAGGCACCTGCCACCGTTCTTGGACTTGGCTCTGCGTGGGAATCGAAATTATAGAAATGTCTCTCGCCATAAAATGATGACATACATATTAGCGATATTACGGGATGTATTGTACATTTTTTAAACCCCTGAAAAGGATGAAAGTCATATGGATGGAGAGTGGAGACCAGCCACATGCTCTATTTTCTATTCATCAGACAGAGGAACTGATCCTATCCAACATGTCCTCTCTCCCTCCCCTTCTCCCTCTCCCTCATCAATAATACAGTGCTGGCAGCTCATGCTTTCCTCTTTTCTCTCTGATCATCGCGTGCGTTGGTCTGGTCTCTCCTCTTGAACTCCCTGGACACCCCTAACACATGCATCTAACTCTTCCATGGCCTACATTGTGTGTATAATCTATTTTGTTCAATGAATGAAAAACAGACGCAACCTTCTGCTCTATATGCTTACCAACTTTTATTTTTAAACGTTTTTAACCTCTTTTTTTGTTTGTTTTACCTGCGGAGAATCCCTCCCAGCAAGGAAGCGTTGAGGCACTCTGGCGGTGAGAGTCTCCGCTTCACTTCGGCGATGGTGACCTTGTACTTGGAGGTTGAGCTGAGCAGCGACAAGCGGCCCGGTACCGAACAAAACAGATCGGTGGGGTTCACCACACAGGTCCCACCTGCACACAACAACAGACGTCAATAACGGTTCAAAACAAATTATGCCAAGAAGGGCTCGTATCGAGGCTTGTTTCTTTAATCTGTTCCTTCACAAATTTGTATTGAACCCAGGCTAATAGTAGCTTGATAATAGACAAGATAGTCTACATACATCTATAGATTATTTATGTTCTATGGTTAAAGTAACAGGGGCTTGGACTACTTATGCCAAAATAGGCTATTTCTTAATAAGGTAATAAAGGTAATTTAAAGTAATATATAATGTTCCTGAAGTGTAAAAACCAAGCAAGTAAAAAACACCCCAGAAAAGATGCCAAGACATATTATAATTCTTATGATGCTTTATGTATCTAACACCTGGAACCGTAAGTAAAATCAAAAGGGTAACAAAATAAAATGTGTATCTTATTGAAGGCTGCTTAAATGAAAGCCAATCGGCCAATATGATAAATATAGCCTAATTATTCTGTAGATTACACCAAGTGTTTATAGAGAGGACATCCCAAAAAATATAGCCTACTCCTTTCTTCTTTCTCTGACAGAGACTACATTGGTTCCTTGGTTTTAGTCTTTTAGTTAAAGGTGTGTGTACGTGCGTGCAGGCGTGCGTGCGTGCGTATGGTTTGACCAGCAGAGGCACTAAAGTCCAGCTTCATGTGACAGTTTCCAGGTCGACCTGCCTGTCAGCCTCACGCGCTTTGACAGAGTGCACGTCTCTGAAAGCTGTGAGTTCACATCATATTAATTCCCTCCCAAAAATGTTTTGATTCAAAGTAGTTTGTATTTTATGTTGCCAAGGGCAATCGAAAAAGAGCTATTGCCGGTAGTGCACTGGAGCGCGCGGGCCCAGAGGCGATAGCGGTATTTAAGCAGCGGAGAGTAGCCTCGGGCGGCGGCGCGAGCGGCGGCGGGATCACACGCGGAATCAAGCGCCTTTTACGAGTTTGCCACGAAAATTAAAGAAAAAGAGACATGGGCCAAATGTCATTCTCCTCCTATTTTAACAACAATGTTTATAGCAGCAGTCACGAGATAGTACAGCCCACACAAACCCACCAATGTCTCAGAGAAGGCGCGCGCATGCCAGGGCGCGCGTCTGCGATAAGCTTGATCAGCTCGTGAAAGCTGAGCGGGATACCAGTGATTAAAACACAGACGACTCCTATAAGTAGGATACGCATTTCTTGAGTGATTTCTTTTGAAAAAGGTTATGTGAATATTCATGCCGCCAAAGCCGCAGTCAGAAAGAACAACATTAATATGATCTCCACTGAATTCGGGCCCGCGCAGCATTAGCATATCAAAGCGGCTGCCCGAGGCGAGAGAAGCTATCGATACGGGAGCGCGAGGTAAAGCAAAGATCATTGGTTGTGATGGTTGGAGCGGCGGAGCTTGCGGCTAAATCCTGCACACCATTAACCGAATGCGATAGCGGAGGGATTCCCGCGTCAATCCGCGAGAAAGCCCAACATCTAGACAAAGTTGATGAAAAATTAAACCTAAGACACAGTCTGCTTTATGGAAAACGACATATGTGTATAGAGCAAGAATAACGGCTGAATAAAAACCTCTTTGATGGAACAGACAGTGGTCCGGAAAGAACTAGCCAAGTGTGAGAAAATCAGTTCCTTATTGCACGCACCTGAGCTTCTGACAAGCTTAGCTTTAACCATGCAACACCTGCAAAGACTGACTTGGTTATCATAAAGACAGCTCATGCAGTGTTATTACACCAGAGCAAAATTAGGCCTATGATTCACAATCTTCAACCTTGTTAGGCTTCCTTACTCTTGCTAACTGGATCGACAGTTATTCAGTTTTTAATAAAATGAATACATTTTAAATTTACTTAGGTGTTTCTAAAGCCTACCCTACCAAAGGTGAAACGCAATAAAATCAAACCAACCGAAAACGTTTTAGGACTTTTATATAAATACAAGAAACAACCCCAATGTAATAAAGAAAACATTGGCTCCTTTTGTTAGTTTGAAAATGGTTCTCCATGTGTTATGTTTATAAATAAATTTCCCCTCACTCTCCCTTTGTTATTTTAGTACTTAGTAAATTATTTGTCATTATACTGTTTTGCCTAATGTTATTACAACTTTGATGATTAGAGTTGTTGTCATTGTTATTAACAACTGAAAAAAACATAATAATAATTAAATGAAGCCGAAGAATATTAGCATTATATTATCGAAATTACTATTATTTCCGATTATCAACACATTTTCAGTATCAGTGTGCCAATAATACCACAAATAGACCTAATACCCCAAATGGTATAATAATAACACAAATAATTATGCTGTTATTATTGGTATTGCTTTTAGATGTGGTATTATCGTATTTATGTCAAATAATTACTATTATTAGCCTATTAGTTAATACTGTGGTTGTGGATAGCGACTGGGATCTATATGAAGAAAAATCGGAAATAAAGAAATAGTTGTAGGGCTTAATTAATGCTGTCATTTAAATAATTTGTCCTACAACCCATACCTCTATTTAGTTACCATTTGGTTTGCATGTGCAGGCCTAAACTAACCTTTACATTCACACCTCCCATTGATGATACAACCTGTAGAAAACCAATACACTCATCTAGACAGGCTATTGCAGTTTTTGGACGCTAGCATGTCATTACAACAGCCATTATCTTATATAAACTTTAGCTCATTAATACAACCACACATTTCACATGCATTTTAAATTATGATGGCTGTTTCGTTCCTCTTAAAATGTTCCATGAGCTCGACATTTATGGCACGTCAAATGAGAAAATGCTTGCACAGTTTTACACGAAAATCTAATTTTCTAATATTATTAACCTGTGCATAGTTGTTACATTTCAGGAAATCCGTGTGTACTTGTTTGAATTTTTGGCGTGTGTTTTGTACCCCTTGATCTGAGGTCTCCATATTTTATATTTCGGGTGTGTCTCAGGCAAACAGTAAAAGGTAACAGGTCTTACCTCTCCGGATGACGCCCCCTTGGCCGTTGAGCACGAGCCCGCACTGCGCCTCCACGGAGCCCTGAGGAGCATAATTCCAACCGTTACCAGAGTCTGATCAAGCAAGACAAAATAAACAATATGACTACCCTGCATGCTATAGCCCCAATACAGACTTACTCAGCCCTTCACAATCCCATTGTCGAACAGGTTTGACGAACACACAGCCTACGGTAAATTGCATATGTTTGAAGTGTTGTTGACACCCGCACCAACCTGTTGTAGACTAAATGTATATGAGTGGACATAACCACAGATTTGGAACCTGTTACCCGCAGCCTATTTTCCTGCAGACGCCCGCGTGCAGGGTCTTTTATCAAAGATGTAATCAAGACAGAGAAACACGAGATTTTATTCAGAAAACAGTTAATCCCTCGTGTGAGCCTTGAGGCGGCTGGAGCTCAACCTGGCCTGCGAGCGCAGAACCCTGATTAAAATAAAACACACTCGCGCCACACAGACGAGGCCTTGTAGGTCTTTTTAACAAACTCCTGCTCTATTTTTCTTTTTATTCCGGAGCTAAAGTGATTATAAAATCAATATACAAAACGCAGAAGTCTTGCATGAATTAGCTTGCTGACGGGCGAAAGGTGTGGCAGGTCCTTTGTTAAGCATGAAAATCTCTTTAGGCACTCAAAGATGCGACTGTGCGCACGAGACTGGGCACATCTGTTCTACCCGCTCCGCCTTTTCGAAGCTCAGGTTCACGTGCCATTCTTTTTATAAAAAAGGTCGAAAAACCTTTTTTAAAGTGTGTGTGTGTGTGTGTGTGTAAGTATATGTGGGTGTGTGTGTGTGTGTGTGTAAGATACGTTAGTTTGTGTGTTTTTACCAGGCAGCGAGTTAGTTTTCTTGTAACAAGCATAGCCTAGGTAGGCTAGCCAAAAACATACTAAACCAAAAGTAACTTTTGCATTATTACTAATAATATTAGATTCTGATCTATAAATGTAAAAATGAATATAGACTAAAGAGCAATATATAAAAATAACAGAACGCAAAGTAGGCTAATAATCCAACAAGTAGGGTTTATGCCAACTCGATTATAAAAAGATATATTAGAACAATAGGTCTACCAATCGACAAGCTTATTTCTTAAAATCATTGGATCATTATGGACGTTATGGATGTTAAAGGCTTGCCAATAACATAAAAGTGCTAGTAAAACTAATCATGTTGTTAGGTCAACAAATAATAATAATAATAGCCTAGAAATATTAATACTGTTTTATAGCCAGCAATAATAATTAGGCCTATAAGCGTACATTTATATATAGGTTATTTGGTATAATTAACCTACAGTAAGGACAATGTATTATAATTCATAAATTAACCTGTGACTATAAGACGTGGATCAGGTATTACGCTGAGTGTGGAAAGATTGCGAGTGTTAGTCTGTAGGCCTATTGAACACTATAAAAGGTTGAGAAATTGTCTAAAATGACTAAAGTATATGTTGGTATCTTAACCGTGTTTAACTGGAGCCGCCGCAGCTCAGATGTCGCTGCATAAATAACCAGTTGATTGACATTAAGTCGGTAATTGGATAAACTACGGTGCTTTACGGCGCTCGAGCGGGCCATTGTGCCTCGAACCCCGATCCGTTAATCCACCCTTTACAGGAGAAAAGAGAACCAGCGGCTTTTCTATGCCTCAACAGCCGGACACACACACACACACACACACACACACACACACACACACACACACACACACACACACACACACAGAGAGAGAGAGAGAGAGAGAGAGAGAGAGAGAGAGACAGACAGACACACATACACATGCAGAATAATTTTCATTTCTTTACATCGAAAAGAATATGTAAAATGTAGGTCACGTGCACTTTCAGAAAAATAAAGCACGGATTGCACAATAGAATAGTGGACTATTGGTCTATGCCTTGCAGTCGATTAATTCTTTGAATCAGACTTGCCTTTCAGATTTTCGAGGTTGCATGGCCCTAACTCTTCGTGCCCACATTTATTGAATTAGGCTTTGGCCTGCACCCTGTATTTAACCTCCAAATTAAATATTATTAGCCTATTTAATAATTTCACAAAATATGCCTGGATATACAAAGCACCAACTGAAGGAGCCCTGCTGTCTTGGAAATGTAAGAAACTGTCTGGTGCTGGATGGCTGAAGGGGTTTCTGTGCCGTGCTAGTTTTAATGGGATGTTGTGGACTTGAGTTTAAAGCGCTACGTCTGGGGGTGTACTATGACGATATAGTCTTCGTCTGCAGACGTGGGTCGGAGAAAGGTTGATATTAATATGGCGAAGAGGAGAGCACGGGTACCTGAAGGTCGTCGGCTCCGGGTGGCTGCAGGCCGAGGCCCGCTCCGGGCAGCAGCCTTTGGTCGGGGTGCATACCATACTGAGAGCCGTGTGACGTCATCAGAGACAGGTCATGACGGCGGTAAGCGTCAAGGCAGCCCAGTTCGCGTCGCTGCTCGTCCAAGCAAGAGGACTTTAGCGCGCGGGCGTTGTGCAGGTTGATGAAGTCAGCCGGCTCCCCGTGCGCGTGGTGTATCTGTTGGTAATACTGGCCCGAGTGTAGCGAGTTGAGGCTGTATGCGTCGGGCGCCACGGCGGGGTGGGAGTGCTGAAACTCGTAGTGAAAGGACTGGTGGTGTAAAGGGGTGTACTGATGGTTGGTGGAGAAGTAGGGGGAAGCAAACTCTGTCCCTGTAGCCGGGTATGTGAGCGGGGAGGAGGAGGAATAAGCGACCGAGGAGTTAGCTACGGATTCCAGACAGCCCAGCTGCATCAGACGGTAGCTGTTTGATCCGTCGTGACGTATCTATGAGGAATAAAGAGAGAAAAATATGAGCGATGTCATTTAGCATCCCTCTCAGTCGTGCGCTCTGCTTTTAACGCATGCTGCCTCCCAAACATATTCAAACACAACCCCGAACACAACTCAAACAAGCTCACACAACTCAAAGTGTTTTCTTTAAAAAAAAAAAACACCTGAAGGAGATGTCATTCCACAAGCCCGGGAGGGGAAAGCACGGCAGCTCAAGTCCTCGGTGTTTTTGGCATGCCTGTCATTCGTTGTGCTGCATTTTCAAGAGCGTGCTTATATATTATTATTACCGAGCTGCTGGCAAATGTACTGTCCCAGCTCTGCGCGCGGTGGATGGCAGGTAAAAAATGTGAGACACCGGGGTGTTCCGCCCTAAATGTTCTAATCACACCGTTACCGGTTACACACGAGCCTGATTTGCCTCCCCTCTCTAATAAAAAAGCACCGTTTTACCGGCAGCTATAGTAAGACTCACGAGCAGTCCTCTCCCCACTCGTTTTCTGACACACACACACACACCGAAGAGCCCTTCTGGCGACAGATGTCATAACGAATTTTACTCTTTCTTTATTTCATCTAACAATTTGAATTACATATAATGGTTCCACAATTTGAGAATTAAACGAATAAATAAATACCTCAGCGTCGTGGACCAGACCGGGGAAGGTTGCTGACATGGTGCTTCTCCGGTAAACCGGCTTCCCTTGCGATCGAATAAATGCGTTAAAATCCCAAAATCGAAAGAAATGAAAAAGTCCCTGTGCGGAGCAGCAGAAAGCTGGTGGAACGCGAGCGTCTCCCCTCTGCACGGACGCGGCTGGCGCGCGGATTTTGTACTTGCAGGGTATTTCTCGGCTGATGTCGTAGGTCCCTTGGTAATATAGAAGTTTTGAAAATTAAGCATCAGCATTGAGGAATGGGAGGACAATAGACGGAGCTGAGCATCCCAAGAGACAAGGAATAAATATTGTATCTTCGCCTAATAAGGAACCGAGCGCTCTTTCAACATTTTCTATGGTTTTTGTGGACATTTTCTTTTTAACCGTGTGTATTTTCAGAGGGGGTTGTGGTTTCTTCGTTTTATTGTCCCTGCTTAAATCAATTTCAAAAACATTTTTTGGATTTCCAACGAAAATGTAAGTTTATTTTGAAAACGTATTCGATGTAGATTTTGTCTTCAAATTATGATGTAAATATACTTTTTCGATTTTTTTTTCCTGTGTTTAGACTTGACATTCTTTAAGAGGGCAATTTCAGATTTGAAACGGAACATTATTCTCTGGTCCTTTGCTGCATGTCTTGCATGTTCGAGTACGTTTTACCCCTTATTACGCGTTTCCTATTACACACATTGACTATTGATAATGTTTTTTGTAATGTCATTTATATATATAAATGGGCTATGAAATACGCTTGTATTTTTTTCACACAATTATTATGTGAATTGGAAATGTAGACAACAAGGTTATTATTCGAAAATGAAGAGTGTCACAATTGATATCACACATGTGCCTCTTTTAGGTATGCTATGTAAATTGCATTGCAAACAAGGTTAAAAAAAAATTACATTATATTTACTTTTCATAGCCTTTTAGTACAAGTGTTTGGGCTATTTGAGGAATTAAGTGTTCTACCACTCGCCCGTGTTCTGCCACTCGCTAGTGCATCAAGTCTAGGTTGCAGCTCGTGATGGAGCCTGTTTCTTTGTCGGTTTTGCTAAGCCGGTACTCACGCGCCAATGGGAAGTGTCACTGGCAGTGTTGCCTTTGTGAAGACCGACAGAGGCACGAGACCTTAACTGCATTGTGTGAGTGGCGGGGAGTGCACGGAGGTCAGCTCGCCCTCGGTTAAAACGGGTAGACCCACAGCCTCGTGACCTGAGCTCCCGCACTCACCTGAGCGCGCAACCTCAGGGTGGTCTAGCCCAGTCAGGAGCTGGATAACGGGCCTGGGGTGTTGGATAAGACGGCGGTTGGTTAACAGGGCCGGCAGAGAGTCTTGTGGACAGGACAGCCTAGAAACCCAGGAAGTGAGAGAAATAAAAATATGAAACGACAGCAGAAGCCTGGGCTTCCGGTCACGGCCTGCGGGGACGGCGCGAGTAGTGGAGAAGCAAGCTTCACTACTGAACTACTCTACAAGTCTGTCAGATATATCCACCATGCAACACACACGCGCACAGTGCGAGAGAAAGTCTGAGAGAGGGAGAGAGAGAGAGACGGAGAGAGAGAGTCCGAGTGAAGACAGGATAGCGCGTTCAAAGTGTTTTAAAGCCTCGAGCTCTCCTTATTTAACCTGAATTAGAGCAATTACTCCAGGTGCACCATACAAAGCCCAAACACTCATTCCTCTATACCAGACCAAAAGGCCTCACAGACAGACACTGCCACCGAGACGTATTTTCAGGACGCAAGTTCAAGTGTAACATAAGGACTGTGTTTTGATGTGTCATGGACTGTATCAAACAAAAGATTTATACTTTAACTGTAGACTGTGTCACCCGCGCTGACGCTGCGGTTACCGACGCTGTTGTTGACTCTGCTCTTTAATTAAGAAAGCCTACTTCTTCCCCCCATCTGTTCCAGTGAGTCTGTCTTATGGCTAAATAATGAATATAACTCGACCATTTCATCAGAACCATTAAACTTCTAACGAAATAAGCAGTCGTAAACTAATCTTTAAAGACAAACACAAACATTAGGCTATGCAGGTTTAATAAGGTTTTTTCATTTTCATGGAGTTTTCAAGGCCTGCGCGTCCGTGAGTAAATTAAGTATTCGATTGTTTTGCCTCAAGGCTTTATGAAACCTCCGCGAGAGTGAAGGCCAGTTGTCGCACGTAAGGATTAAAAGCTTTCCCTGCGTGTCCACCGGGCAGAACCCACTGTGTGTGCGCGAAGCACCAGTTGCGCTGTAGACGGTGCTAATAGGGCTTAGCTCTTGGAGCGGCCTCGCGGACGGGGCGGGAAGCGCAGCACCAGATGCGCAGTGAGCTCGAGCCCGGACCCGCTCCATCTGCTGCCTGCGAGACAGGGATAAGAACAGTCACCCATCCTCTCGCTCTCGACCCAGCGGCAGTATCTACTCACAAGCATGCACATAAGTTAATGCTTTATAGGCAAAGCTCTAAACTGTATCAATTTGTTCTAGGGCCTGTATCATTCCGTTTGTGTGTGCATGATGTCAGTTAGTGTAGGCTAATTGATGAATATAACCCATTCCATGGGAAAACGATTGAAAGCTTTCAATTCAGTGTTCTTTGTATTAATACATTGGTGTAACTTTAAACTGAGCCTAACTAGTGACCCAAAACTATTATGTGTTATCCTAGACTAAGAAATACTTGATTTAATCTGACTATAAAGTTACTCTCTATTTAAATCAATTCCATTAATTTGTCAGGCATATTCACAAAAACAACATTATAGCAATATTCCAATACAACGGAGTTAAACAATTGGGCGACTAATTTCAGAGGTACAGCCTACTTTCATGAAGCTTGCGTTCATTTATGTTTTCTACCAGAGAAATATATGCTTGTGTTTGATTACATAATACAAATATATTTAACTTGCAGCTTAGGCTACTGTTACAACTTTTAACTTAAATGTGCCTGTTAAACCAAAAAAAACATTGTCTGGTTGATGATATAAATTGTGTTTTGTGATCATAGTCGTAGTCTACATTTAGTTTCTGTTCTTTAAAAACTGTCATTTGGACAAACCATCATTTTTCCCCACCTGCAAAAAACAACCACTTATAAGGATTATTTTTATAGCCCTAAAATGTAAAAACCTAATATTAGAATTTAAAAAGACACTATCATTTTCGTGAAGTAGGCTAGAGTTGTTGATGAGTCTGTCTCGTGAATGCGAATTTTAATCAGTCTGCACCCTGCATGCGCACTGACCGGTCAGACACCGGACTCATATGGCCTCCAGCGTCCGTTACCTTTCTGCTGGAGAACCAGCCAAAATAACGATTGTTCCTAAGGAGACATAACAAACGATCCAGAAGATGTTTGTCCTCGTCAACAGCAAAGTAATTAAGAAATGGTGCCTGTCTGACCTACATACTGATCTGCTCAAGGAGGTGCAGGTTTATATGCTAATGGATCTGCTAATTGTGGATTTGCTTTGTCAGTTTGTTAGGGGGTGGGGCGTCACTCACAGCAAATGACTGGTTTATTTAAAGATTTGTAAATTAATTTAACAGTGCACGAGGTGTGTAGCAGGAAACAGGTGGTCGGTATTTAAATGAAGCAAAGACAGTTGCAGACTGTTGGCCAAACATTCCGAACAATACAGCCTACGTCACTATGTTCAATTGAATTAATATTAATACAAACAAACAACTAAACTATAGTCAAAATGCTGCTATAGACTGAACCTGATATTGCTAAATAGTCGATAGGTCATGGATATGCTCCTATGTTTGTGTTAATAATTGTGTTTATTAAGTAATATGCTAATAATAATAAAATAATGACATCAGGTAAGAATGAAATGGCAAATATGTTGGACATTTTTCCGATTGAACCCAATAAATATATCCTCCCGACTGGACATCGAATGTAGCCTGGTCCAAACACAAAGACAAACATTTTGAAGAAGGTACAAATTAAATTGTCGATCAAATATGCCATTGTCATTCCAAAGGGAAGGCCAGTCATGACCCGGTCTTGCCGTCTGAGAATATTTAACTGGGAGTGTTCCGGTGTAAAGTCAGTAGCCTACAGAGCGGGTGGCCTTCCCGTCGGTCTGACACGGTTCAAGTGCCTCAGGACATATCTGTGCAGATTCTTCAAGTTGTGAGGGCCTCAACTCAAAAATCATAATGGACTGCAAATTCATCAACACTCTCATGACAGTGAATAAGCAACTGGTAGGCTATCATTACCCGTTTGTATAGTCAATTAACGATGTAATTGTTGTGCTTTGTTAATGTAATTACTCCTCGAGTGAGCTGAAGTGAATTAAGAAGTTCATTCAGCCTAGACACGTGCCAGCTGCGTTAAAAACAAAAGAGTTCCACTCCACGCTCGTGAAAAGGCCAATCTGCTCCCGGTCAGACGGCCAACGGCCAGGCGCAAGAGGCTGTTAGAGAGACTCTGACCAGCATAAGGCCCGTGGTTCTGGATGAACTGAAAGCAAATATAGTACACTTCCATGTATTAATGAATGCAAAAAATACATCAAATTAATTTGATGAATTTTCAGGCATCCACACAGCAACAACGTTCAGGGCTGCAATGATGAACATTACTAACAGGCAGTGAATATTGAGGGCTTCTACTGTATATGAATTATCAGAATCAGAATCAGAATCAGAATCAGAAGAATCAGAATCAGAATCAGAATGGGATTTATTCGCCATGAAAGTTTGCTCAGACAAGGAATTTGCTTTGGCAGGAAGGTGCATCAAAGGTAAAATATAAATAATTTAATTACATGTCATTGTCCTATAGCCCACTTTTAGTCAACAATAAACACAATATATTCCTACATTATATCTCGTGCCAGGCGCAAAGAAACGTTCGAAAAAGTCTCAAATCAAGTCAGATTGATAATTGTACGCTTTGTTCAAAACTGCTACAAAAAATTGATCTCTCGTGACTCTGAAACTTTACTCAAGCAGCTGTTCGGCCGTGTGTGAGTTATGTGGATCGATGCTCATTAACTTCCGCTCTTTAAGTGTTTCTGAAGGTTTCGTTATGAACTCGCAATCACACGGAAAGAAGAGCTGTTTATCGACATGGATCACGGAAGTTTGTCATGCACGGTTTGAGACAAAGCAAGATGGGACCCATGTTCCCGTTTTATACTCGCTAAATAAAAGTGTAACCAATGACGTTATTGATACACCGTGTGTGGTGTGTGTTTTGGTCCGTGAGGGCAGACGCTTCACAAGGACTACGGGTGCTAATTTTACTCTGCAGGATGTTTATTTAAGTTTCAGATAGACTGGTGCATTATGAACCCTGTCTGTGTATGTGTATATACGTGACCAAATCTCCTCTTCAACAACTGGGGTTTAAGGGATGGGTGTTCTCAAGAGATTCAGTGATAATAAGAGTGAACAGTCAGATCCCTGAGATCAGGTTCTTGACTAATTTAGGGCACTCACTGTGTGTCCTGCGTTTCTTCATCTCAAACTTGATTTGTTTCCCTGATACTGTCACCCCATAAACACGTTTCTCTAGACTTTTGTGTCAAGAGGGAGTGCATTTCTTTAAAGGTTGAAGTGGGCAGCTTGTTGGGGCAGCGATCTGACAGCGGTTTGTTGTCCTGGATGTCTGTAGTGTTGCCTCTTCCAGTGTAGATGCACCTGTCCTGTCTGGGGGCTGGGCACACAGAGGCCAGGTGCATCTGTCCCACCACTCTGGTACAGTTCCTGTCCTGGCCAGCAGAGCGCGCTGTGCTAGCAGTGCAGCCTAAGGGGAAATTACAGGTCTGTCAAAGGGTAGAGGACACACACACACAAACACACACTTGCATGCACAAGCACATACACACTGACATACACACACACAAACACACACACACCTCCCAGACGCAGGCTCAATTACTTTGATCATGTAATTCCTGTGTAATCTCTGTAATCTTCAGCAGAGCTGTGTGAATGTATATTCTGTGTGTGTGTGTGTGTGTGGGGAGGGGGGGGGAGATATGTGGGCTGTATGTTGGATTACCCAGATGAAGGGGAGGCCAGGACCTCCTTTAAAAAAACAATTCAAATCAAATACTCCAATCAGTTTCTCTTGTTGACAGACAAGTATAGACAAGTAGTTGGTTGATTTACGCTTTTGTGTATATGTATATATATATATATGTGTGTGTGCGTGTACATCTATATGTAAAGTGTGTCAATTGTGGAAAGATTATTGAGGGTTTAGCTGCTACATACATGTTCTAAATGAAAATGATGCAGTGAGATGAGTTGAGAGTTTTCCCTTTGTCTGAAGCGTCCAAACCCAAACTGTAAATGCCTTAAATGTCTCCCACAGGAAGGACACCTTCACAGTTTGATGAATACGTTATGTTGTCAATGTAGTCCTCCTCTGCTCAACAGTGAATAAAGACTCAAAGTGTGAGTCTGTGTGTGAGTTTTTTGTGAAAGTCATTTACAACAGGAAACAGATTTCCACTTGGTTTCCAAGGAGAAGACGTCGAAGAGGAGGGGAGAGAGAGGGACAAACGAGAAAGGAAAGTTCAGTTGTGAACAGTGTTGTGCTGTTGATAACTGTTTTTGGAGGGAACCGAAATAGCAGAATATACGTTGTCTGTTGACTTGTTTACATAAGACAACTGTTGGTTGTGGAATCAGAACCTGTCGTTGTCAAGCCGACGACTGTGGTAGAACAGCTGGGATCTGAAAGCCAACCACACATTATATCAACCTTTTTTGTCACGTTCTTCTCCATCTAGGGCTGTACACCGCAGTGAAAGACTAGCACCCACATTAAACCAAGTTCAGCCCACACATACATGGTAGATTAAAGAGGATGTAAAAAAAAAGTGTCTCCACATGCGCGTGCGTGCGTGCGTGTAGCGTTAGATGCATGTCGCTAACACATGAAGTTTCTCCTGTATAATTACCAGGGAAGTCTCCTGATGTGGGACCTTTCCTGTTCTCACAATGAACCCATTTACTGCTGCAAACCATCAAACATTCACCAAGCAAACACACAACACACACACACAACACACACACACATTGAAGCATTTCAAACGAATGCAGGGAAATAAACAGAAAGGAGCGCACACAACCCCTCGTTCCTGTGGGAGTTTTACTATGCCGTACTTCTGCTTCTCTCATCCGTCTCTCTCTCTCCTCCTCTCTCTCTCCTCTCCCTCTCTCTCTCCTCTCCCTCTCTCTCTCCTCCTCTCCCTCTCTCTCTCCTCTCCCTCTCTCTCTCCTCTCCCTCTCTTCCAATGCTCCTTTGTCTCCCTGATTATGCAGCCGATCCCAGGGTGCTCTACTCACTGAGATCATCCACCTGTCAATCACACACACACACACACACACACACACAGATGTACCGTCATCCCTGCTACGTGGTGATATATTAATGATCAACATGTTCATAATGTGCCTCATACTTATTAAACAGCGCACGTCTCGCAATTTCAAAACACACCAAAAGACACAATAATTCAACCCAGTCAAACTGCTCGGTCCTGTTTGAAGGGAACTTTGAGAACGAGACATTGGTATTCTCTTCTCGTTCAGACGGAGGAGCACAGCGGGGACTAGACGGAGAGACAATCACTGTGTCAAAAGGGCAAAGACTTGTCACACACTATAATGATCCAGACGGATCCAATGGTCCAGGGTGTGCCAGCGTCTCCTGTGCGGAGAGACACTCAGCTAGGAGGCTGGAGGAGAGACACTCAGCTAGGAGGCTGCAGGAGAGACACTCTGCTAGGAGGCTGGAGGAGAGACACTCAGCTAGGCCAACGCTGGAGGAGAGACACTCAGCTAGGAGGCTGGAGGAGAGACAGTCTGCTAGGAGGCTGGAGGAGAGACACTCTGCTAGGCCAACCCTGGAGGAGAGACACTCAGCTAGGAGGCTGGAGGAGAGACACTCAGCTAGGAGGCTGGAGGAGAGACACTCAGCTACGCCAACGCTGGAGGAGAGACACTCAGCTAGGAGGCTGGAAGAGAGACACTCTGCGAGGCCAACGCCGGAGGAGAGACACTCAGCTAGGAGGCTGGAGGAGAGACACTCAGCTAGGCCAACGCTGGAGGAGAGACACTCAGCTAGGAGGCTGGAGGAGAGACACTCAGCTAGGAGGCTGGAGGAGAGACACTCAGCTAGGCCAACGCTGGAGGAGAGTCACTCAGCTCTCTCTCTCTCTCTCTCTCTCTCTCTCTCTCTCTCTCTCTCTCTCTCTCTCTCTCTCTCTCTCTCTCTCTCTCTCTCTCTGTCTCTCTCTCTCAGCCCCATCGCTCTGTCGCTCTCGTAGAGAGACAGAGAGAGGGAGAAAGATTCCCGGCCTTAGCCCTGTGTGTTCCAATGTCGAGGTTGCCATGGTAACGGCGGTGGTCTCGTGGCCTAGGATACCCACATCCACCACAAGCTGCTCTCTTTCGCGCTGTCTTTTTTCTCTCTCTCACTGATTCGCACACACACACAATACATATTCTGAGCTACAGGTGCTTCCTGGGTCTCTTACTCTCTCATTTGATTGACAGGCTCCAGGGCCAGTGGATCACAATTAGTGATGCAGCTAATTTCCCACAATGCCCTGCAGCCACTGGGCGCCCGCTGCGCCTGCAGCCAGCTCATCAATATTCATGGTTATGCTGATGAACATGGCAATGGGAGCACCAGCACCTAGGTGAACTTCTGCCATGGCCCTGCCCAATCGGAGCTTTGAAATCCCACAGACGGTCCAATCAGAGCACAGCTCGGAGGAAATGGTGGCCAAGATGTCTGACCCGCTTGCCTGGGGTGAGAAAAAGAGTTGTTAGAGATGGAGGACGAGGTGGAGTTTGAACACACTCCACCACCATTCCATCACGGAACACATGCTGCGCTGGATGAACCGCAAGAACGCAGAGCTGTTGTCCTGACGAGACATCAAAGATACTTTCACGCCACACGTGCGGTACCCAAACACTTAAACACACGCACACACACACTGCGAGGGGAGACACTGACAGAGATCTGTGGTAAAACCAAAGAGGATGGATCAGAGCGTTGATCTAATCAGCCCTGAGTTCTAAGGAGCAGCTTCTCTTTCTCTCTCATTCTTCCTCTCCGCCTTCCTGCCTCTTCTCTGAAGGAAACACGGCCTTCTCCTCCGCCTAGCCCTTCACGCATCACTTCTCTCTCCTGCGCATGCAGCACAGCCTCCCTCGACTGGGGCCCAGACTAGGGCCCAGACTAGGGCCCAGACTGGGGCCCAGACTAGGGCCCAGACTAGGGCCCAGACTGGGGCCCAGACTAGGGCCCAGACTAGGGCCCAGCCTAGGGCCCAGACTAGGGCCCAGACTAGGGCCCAGACTAGGGCCCAGCCTAGGGCCTCGACTGGGGCCCCGACTGCTGTTGATGGAGACTGGAACCCCCACAGCATAACACAGTAGTGGGTTGGACTGTCTCCAGTAGAGTTACTTACTTGAAAAAGGTAATCCTGACACAGTGCAGTGGTGATGAACAGGGATGTGCGTGCGTGTGTGTGCGTGCATTCGTGGGTGTGTGTGTGTGTGTGTGTGTGTGTGTGTGTGTGTGTGTGTGTGTGTGTGTGTGTGTGTGTGTGTGTGTAGGTGTTATTGAGAAGCATGGTGTTCCCCTGAGACTTCCTCCATTAATTGTGAAGTGA
>NC_085025.1:2892361-2896138 GCF_963692335.1 Osmerus eperlanus
GATTTAGCATTCAGCCCACCTAGAGAGCTGGCCCTGGTCAAGCTTACCTCGAGAGATGGCCCTGGTCAAGCTTACCTCGAGAGATGGCCCTGGTCAAGCTTACCTCGAGAGCTGGCCCTGGTCAAGCCCTCTGCTACACATTGGTAGTCTGGTCTCTCCTGTTCTCTCCCCCTCCTCTCCTCTCCTTCCCCCTCTCCTTCCATCCTCTAACTAATAAGTATGACCACCTGTCACTCTACTCTCCACTGACCCCCCCCGCCCCCTGCCTGCCCATCCTACACACACACACACACACACACACACACACACACACACACACAAACACACACACAGAGGAAGCTAAAGGCATAGACAAATAATTTCCTTGATCGCTTGATCGGAATCAGGACACCCAGAAACCAGTCAAACACCCGTTAGCAAACAGACCCTCCACGGTGTATGCATTTGTTTGACAGTGTGTGCATACACATGCGCACGCACCGAGTGGGAGTGTGTCAGTGAGTGCTATGTTGTGTTTCTCCCGTGGTGGAGATGGAAGGTGACATGACGGCCTGCGCTCTGTCAAAAGAGAGAGTGTTAATATTTAACAGGGGGTCTATTTAGAGACTGCACCCTCTCCCTCATGACACACAGAGCTGTGTTACGGAGAGAAGCTGTTATGGAGGAGAGCTGTAGCAGGCAGCCGTATGTAACTAAGTCTCCCTGACAGAATCAGTTTGCAGATGAGTTTTAAAACGCGTCGCGCCGTGTTCTGTGTGTGTGTGTGTTCTGTGTGTGTGTGTGGTGTGTGTGAGCTCTAATTTAAGAGTTTCCTTTTGAGACCAGCATGACATCCCAGCATGCTTTGCGCCTGAGATTGAAGGCCTAATTCTTGAACTTGGTGCACAGGAAGTTGGCCTGCCGTCTTTAGAGGCCATGATGATCCTTGAAAGACTGTACTGGTGGAATGTAGAACAATCCTCACTCTGGAATGCCGGGAGTTCAAGGATAGGACAGCTGACCTCTGCTGACCTTTGCTCTGAAGTGACACCCTGCTCCTAACACTCCAAACAGAAGTAGGTCTCCTTGGTAATCATGCCTCCCCTTCACTAAGACCGAGTGTGCGTGTGTGTGCCTACTCAAGCGTGTGTGTGTGAGAGAGATCAGATCAATAGTTGTGCAGAGTCAATAGGCATGGTGGGCCCAATCAGCAGCTGTCCATAGCAGGAAACAGCTGCACACACGGACTCAGGGATGCACATGGGCAAACACTCTTTGCCTCGCGTGTTACACCACCCGGGAGAAAGACCTGGAAGGTGACACGTTATCACAATCTGATTTTGTTTTTATTGCCATGTAACTTTAAACAAACACAGAATTTACCATGGCAAGAAGGTGCATTCAATAAACATATATGTTTATTATATATTTTAATTTAAAAAAGTAGAAAAGTTGAATGTATAAATAAGACATGGCCCTTCACAGCAGTTCAAACCTGGCCTGGTCTGTGTCTGATGAGAGAGGAAAAAGACCTTGGAAATCTGGGCTATAAACAAATCCAAAAATAAAAATAAGAAAGTTTTGCTCTATCCACTGAAGCTTCAAGGGAAACGATCAAAAGAATTGAAATCCAATTTATTTCATCACAACTATATTTTCTGACCAAAAGCACCAGGATTTCAACAAAATAGTTTACTGCTAAACATTGGACTTTCAAGTGTCTACACTAACATGTAATCAAGGCCCCTGCTGAAAAGAGAAAATGACAGAAATGGGAAGATTTTCAAACAGTTATCCTGTGGGTGTCGTGGAGCTGATGAGATGTGAGGCATGCTTAGGCTTACACACACACACACACACACACACACTCAAGATGTACTATAGTTTTTTACATCGCCTGTAATTCTTAGCGTCTCTGTTTCTTACACAGTTCTTTTTCGGTATGCGGTGAGTGTGTGCATTGGTGTGTGGGCATGTGTGTGTGTTGGTGTGTGTGTGCATACAATAGATGAGAGGAGCGAGCAGGATGTTTGAGGTGTATAGGTATCAGGTGGCCTCTCCACTGAAGCACCAGGCTAAATTTTGAGCACTGCCCTAATTGAGTGCCCCTCTCCTGGCCGCTGTGGCCCTGTGTCCCCCTGGGCCTCTGGACCTGTGTGGTGCCGTGCAACTGTCTAGGGGGGTCTGACCTCACAACCCTGCCTCAGGCTCTGACTGCCACCAGCCTGAACCCTCACTAACTCACCCCCCCTCACACACACACACACACACACACGCACCCCATGATGACAGCCAGCGAAGCGAGGCTTCTCTCTGTCCAACTGGCTTTGACTTCTTTTGTCCTCCATCATTAGAATCTGGATCCTGCTTTAAAGAGAGAGAAGCAGGCACAGCCTCGCACACATGGAAACACAAATGCACACGCACGTGATATGTTATTAGTTGAACGTCACTAATGGTCAGCTAAACAAAGGGAATAACTTATGTTTATCATAAAAGAATACCAGAACAATTTTTTGATGTTGTTGATTTCTAGCTCAGTCATTTCAGAGCTTTGCAGTGTCATCTGTAGAAAGGTTAGAAGGTTTTATGAAGTTAGCCAACATGAAACTCCAGACGGATAGAGGCAGGAGGCCACTCTGTGGTCTCTCTCCTTTACTCTCTCCGCCTCCCCTCCTCTCTCTTTCTCTCTCCCATGCTCCCCTCTGCTACTGGCACATTCATTTTCTCATCACCCCACCACACTGTCCAACATTTCCTATTCTCCCTCCAGGCATACTGTGTACCCGTCTCTTGTTGCATCTATATTAATATATCTCTGTCTCTTTCTCTCTCCCTCTGAGATGGTAGAATCTGATCAGACTGAAAGAGCCTTGATGAATAATCAATCAGGCACAGGGAGCAAGCTTGTTCCAGCACTCAGTATGGAGGGAAACCTTTTTTACTCACAGTTAATCTTCTTCTTCTCTCTCTCTCTCTCCTCTCTCTCTCCTCCTCTCTCTCTCTCTCTCTCTCTCTCTCTCTCTCTCTCCTCTCTCTCGTCTCTCTCTCCTCTACTCTCTCACTCTCTCTCTCTCTCTCATCTCTCTCTCTCCTCTCTCTCTCTCCTCTCCTCCTCTCTCCTCTCTCTCCTCTCTCATCTCTCTCTCTCTCCCTCTGCGGTCAGCCATGCAGTCCCCTCCGTCCCCACCTCTCCTTGTACCCAGCAGTCCCACATACAGCTCCCACCCCTGTCAGTCAGTGTGAGTGGCAGCCCAGAGACAGCGTCTGTACAGGTAGGTGAGGGCAGGAGGGCTGATCTTTCCTTTGGAGACAACAGCAGCAAGGCCATGTTATTCAGCCTCCTCCTCCAGGTCCACCTGACTGTCCAGGCCCACCTCGCTCACCAGACCCACCTCGCTCACCAGGCCTACCTTGCTAACCAGGTCCACCTCGCTCATCAGCCCCACCTCGTTCCCCAGGCCCACCTCGCTCCTCAGGCCCACCTCGCTCCCGAGGCCCTGTTTTGCAAGCCTGGCTTTGATGTTTCCCCTTCTGCCAGGAGAACACAGACCACAAAGATAAGTGTTAGCATAGACATACACACAAACACACACACACTCACACACACACTCACACGCATACTCACACACACACCCAGAGAACTGGGCTCATGTGCATACGTCTCTCATGCACTCATGCGCTCACATGCAAACACACAGACATGAAAGGGAATAACTAATGGGGGCCTAACAGCATCTGTGCTCGCCCTCTTTGGTCTGGCCAATAAGGGCGTGGTACACCCATGGAGACTGACTG
>NC_085025.1:2901338-2946338 GCF_963692335.1 Osmerus eperlanus
GCTGTGTGGTACATTACTGACTGATCACTGATCATCACCTTACTGCAACGCTGCACCTAAACACCAAGGCAACATTCCCAGAGACAACTCTGCTATAAATTAGACGCTCATTCAGGTTAGCCGCACATACAATCCTTTTCTCTCTCTCTCACACACACACACACACACACCTAACCCCCACACACACACACACCCCTAACCCAACAAGGCAAAGTGGCGTTAGCATGTCCAGTCCTGTCCTGTGTGTGGTGTTCTCTAGTGAGTCCACAGAAGACGTCCTGGTGTCTGTCCTGGTCTCTACTGTGGGTAGGCCTCGATCACCATCGCATGGCCCTGAAACCCAGCACACAGCACACCTCATGCTGGATACTGTAACGCACTTTACGTTACAGTACACTATAAAAGGTATAGTAGGAGGAGGAGGATAAAAAGAGAGTGTATACGTATTTACATTTAGTCATTTAGCAGACGCTCTTATCCAGAGCGACTTACAGTAAGTACAGGGACATTCCCCCCGAGGCAAGTAGGGTGAAGTGCCTTGCCCAAGGACACAACGTCATTTGACACGGCCGGGAATCGAACTGGCAACCTTCTGATTACTAGCCCGACTCCCTCACCGCTCAGCCATCTGACTCCTGTATTTGATAGTCTGATGTCTGCGTGCATGACTGAGAGAGAGTGTGTGTGTTACCTGTCCTCCTGCAGCGCATGCAGCTACCAGGCCGTACTGGCCTCCCTCCTTCTGCAGACGATGTGCTACCGTGGTAACCAGCCGGCAGCCAGTGGCTCCAAACGGATGGCCGAGAGAGAGAGAGCCGCCCCACAGGTTAAACTTCTCCATAGGAGGAGTCCCCACCTACACAAACACAGGTTTGATGCACGTTACAAGTGTACTTTTGGGACATTCCAGCAGACTCCTTCAAGGGCCAGAGGTAGTCCTCCCCCTGCAGGCTGACTGCTGCAGCACACCTGACTGCAGTCAGCCTTCTGTGATGGACAACACATTATACCTTCGATTTCCTCCCCATGTACGTCTGAGCAAACCAGTCTGAGTCCATGGCCTTCAGATTAGCCATGATCTGGCCCTGCAACACACACGCACTCATTACTACACCAGGCAAGAAACACATTGATTTCTGACCCTTCCAAAGAGCTTGCTAACTACAGGATCCAGCAATGAAGTGAAATCTTACTCAATATCTCCTTAAACATGGATGACCATGAATAAAACAAACCACAATGGTATTGATCCCGTCAGTGGATCAATACCATTGTGTCGATTAGGCTACTGCAAATCTAGAACCCGTGTCTGGTTAGAATATTTCGATTTGATACACACGCCCTCTCTCTCTCTCACACACACACACACACACACACACACACACACACACACACACACACACACACACACACACACACACACACACACACACACACACACACACACACACACACACACACACACACACACACACACACACACACACACACACACACACACACACACACACACACACACACACACACACACACACACACACACACCCTCTCTCTCACACACCCTCTCTCTCACACACACACACATACCTTCTCTCTCTCACACACCCTCTCTCACACACACACGCACACACATTCTCTCACACAGTGCTGACTCACTGCGAAGGCCTCGTGGAACTCAAACACGTCGATGTCGTCCATGGTGAGGCCGGCTCGCTCCAGAGCTTTGGGGGTTCCATACGTGGGCCTGAGGGGAGGAGGAGGACCAGAGAACACAGGGTGACAGACGGAACAGGAAGTCTGGGTCTGACCTTGAAGACAGGTCAGGAGGTCACAGGGTTTTCCAGAGGTCAGGGGTCACAGAGGTTATCCAGAGAGTAAGGTGCTGGGGGTACGAGGACGTGGTGTGGGGGTTTAGAGTTGCGTGTTGGTGAGACTCACCCCAGCAGCAGCTGGTCTTTGGGGTCCTGGGACACGTACACAAAGTCTCTGATGAGGGAAACACAGAGCAAAGGATGAGCAGCACGTCCACAGAGCAGAGGGCCGTCCTGCTAGCTCCAGAAGCAGCTCTGACCAGGTCAGCTGATGGGGGGTTAGGGTTAACCATCACGTCATGCTGGGGGTACCTGAGGAAAGCTTTGGGCTTGTAGCCCATGGCCAGGGCCTTCTCTTCAGACATGATGAGCACTGCTGAGGCACCGTCCGTCTGTGAGAACACACACACACACACACGTCACGTCACGTCACGCATGGATGACATCCACAGCAGCATTCAGCGAGCGTGTGTGCGCGTGTGTTTACCAGGAAGGAGGAGTTTGCGGCTGTGACGGTTCCGTGAGGTTTAACGAAGGCAGCTTTCAGTTTGGACATCTGGGCCATGGTGGACAGACGGATGCCGTTGTCCTGGGATACGATGTCCCGGCCTGCGGAGAGAAGGGGCGGGGAGTGTTACCAAGGAAACAACATCCTTCCCCTCTGACCCCGACGGGCCGTCGTGGATCACGGACAGTCAGAGTTGGCGTGTGTGTGCGTGCGTGTACCTGGCACTTTGAAGGATATGACATCACTGAGCAGGCCCTCGTCCTGGGCCTTCTTGGCGAGCGTGTGAGAGCGCATGGCAAACTCATCCTGCTCCAGACGAGACACCCCGAACGCTGCAGCCAGACGGTCTGCACTGTGACCCATGGTCTCTGCTGTGGAGAACTCTGCTACCGCTGGGAGCTACGCACACACACACACACACATTATATAGCTGTCCATCCATTATATTACATCACTGAGATGATATGGTTGCCATGAATATGTGTGTGTGTACCTCTGGTGAGAGGTGTGTGTGTGAGTATGTACCTCTGGTGAGAGGTGTGTGATGTGTGTGTGAGTGTGTACCTCTGGTGAGAGGTGTGTGATTTGTGTGTGAGTGTGTGTGTGTACCTCTGGTGAGAGGTGAGCCAGCCGGATGCTGCCTATCAGACTGAGTCTCTGGCCCATGGTCTTGGCCTTGTTCAGGGACAGCATGGTCTTCCTCATCTTACGGCTGTGGCGAATAGGAACGTCCGACATGAACTCCACCCCTCCCGCTACCACTGCATCACACTGGCCTGCCGCAATCATCCCAAAACCTGCATCGACACACACGCACATGACACACACACATTTTTTTGCTTTTTTCCAAAGTAGACAGTTGAAATAGCTTTGTCTCAGGCAACACACACACACCTGTGGTCATGGCCTGGTTAGAGGAGATACAGGCCATGGTGACGGTGTGAGCAGGAATCTTATCAGAGAACCCTGCACCCAGTGCAGCCTGGAAACACACACACACACAGGCTCAGAAAACCACCAAAACAACAGAATCTGACACTCAAGAGGAACAGTTAAAGTTGTGTATTCATGTTTGTTTTTGTTTGAGCTTGTGTATGATGTCAATGCAAAGTGACTGAACTGGATGAAAGTTTACATTTAGTCATTTAGCAGACGCTCTTATCCAGAGCGACTTACAGTAAGTACAGGGACATTCTCCCCGAAGCAAGTAGGGTGAAGTGCCTTGCCCAAGGACACAACGTCATTTGGCACGGCTGGGAATCGAACTGGCAACCTTCAGATTACTAGCCCGACTCCCTCACCGCTCAGCCACCTGACTCCCCCAAGTTAACATGGTTGGTGTACCAAGGTCTGCATGTATATATGTGTGTGTGTGTGTATGTGTGTATGTGTGTGTGTGTGTGTATGCGTGTGTGTGTGTGTATGTGTGTGTGTGTGTGTGTGTGTGTGTGTTCACTCACCTCTCGTGCAACATTGCTCGTCTTGACCTCCTGGATGACAGTCCCGTAGATGATGTAATCCACAGCGTCTTTAGGCAGGCTGGTTTTATGAAGCAGGCCCCTGCACAGAACACACATGAAGAGATCCAAGCTCACAGTCCAAATATAGACGACCTCATGCACGTCCCTCCACACGTCCTCTACACACAATATTAATAATAGAGCCAGCAGATTCTGAACATACGAAGCCCACCTGAGGTGTGGGGAGGTGGGGGAGGGAGGGGAGGGAGGGGGGGAGGGAGGGGAGGGAGGGGGGGAGGGAGGGGAGGGAGGGCAGGGCAGGGCAGGGCAGGGGAGGGCAGGGGAGGGGGTTAGTCTGACAGACTTACTGAAGAGCTGCTCTGGCCAGGTCATGGGGCATCAGGTCGCTGTACCTGTTCACACAAACACAAGTGTTTTACCCTCAGAGAGAAACTTGCTGTCTGGCTGAGTAAGGCTGGAGTGCCAGGCCTCTGAAGCAGGACAGGGGGAGAGAGGAGAGCTTACGTGGTTCCTGACAGCAAGAAGGGGGTGCGGACTCCTTCCACCAAGACTATGTTCTTCACCCCGGGCTTGGCCAGAGACTTCTTACTCTTGGTCTGGACTGGAGAGAGAGATGAGGGCACAGTGATGTCAGACCAGTTAGGCAGAGAGCACTGCTCTACATGAGCAACAACAGACTGTGAAGACCCAGGCTCCATCTCCAGCTCAGTCTGATGTCAGAGGGAGCTGGAAGAAGGGGAGCCAGTCAGAGGGTGAAAGGTCAGCGATGAGGTGGAGACTGTTACCTGCTGCCTGGAGTTGAGCTGACGTACTGAGGGAGCGGGCCGCTGTAGAAATATAAAACCACACGTCGTATCACCATCTCTTTATAGACGTTGGGTTTCACTGGGAATGCACCAAAATCAGCTCAACTGGACTCACCAAACTGCACTGCCCGGGCAGAGTTGCCTGGACAGCTCCGCATTGAGTGCATCAACATGGAAGCCATCTTGTTCTGCAAAAACAGAGTCACCTCACTTTACTTCAGCTTCCATCTGTTATTTAAAGATAGAGGGCGAGGCGATGGAGAAAAGGTCACCACCCCCCCTATCCCCAATTCAAACATCTTCACATGAAACTGCTACATTATTTTAGTTGGCAAGCTAAATTGCTTTCTATTCTGGATGGTTGCCGGTAAGAAATTATATCTGCGTCATTCCAGAAGGGATAATGTGATTATGTCGCATTATATGTTGCGATTTTTCACCGGTGATATCACACGGGCCAGCTCCGCCCACACCCTGGGTAGACATGACCCTTCACCCAGATCCTGGTTCCAGTGAATGACAAGGACAGTGACCGGCGACAAAAACTACCAACATGACACTGACAGTGCCGGTACTATACCTAGGCTCACACAGCCCGCGAACACTGCACATATATAATAACATAACGTTTAAAAAAACTATTAAAAAAAGACAACGGAAGTTGTTAAAGTAAACGCTACTGGCTTGCCTTCCCCAACTCAAGCATAGCCCCTAGCTAACATGGTGCTTAGCGTATTGGACTAAGTTTACTATTTAATTTAGGTCGAGCTGTCAGCGATACAGCACAGAGCAGAGAGGCTAAACTAACACTGTATTTCTTTAATATATTGTTGCTAACAGTCTTACCTGTAGTTTAATTGTCTTTCCAAACAGCGCTTCCCTGTCAACCGCGCAGCAAAAATCAGCAACTGACTACAAAAGTGTTCATGTTCTCAAGACCCCGTGGGATTCTGAGTTGACCGCAGATAAGCCTGACTGTATACTTTGTCAACTTTTCACAAACATGCTATTTATACACATTTAATTGCAAATAACTCAATTATTTACCCATAAAATGTATTTTGTGCTGGCTTTAAGAACCAATTAAGTCTCATAATCTTATATTCGAAGTATATTTTAGCCTGGCACTATTTTACTTTGTCTCCATAGGTCCTTCTCTCGTTTGACATTCGACACTCTCGCGCCCCCATCTGTCTCAAACCGGTGTTTGTCTGTGATCTTGGTGCGAGATGGCAGGAATACGTGCAGTCGGGGTTCTTACAAAATTGTCAACCAGTAAATACTCACTTTTATCAGGTAAGTTTCTGTAACTCAATTGTCACGATTAGCTGTTTTTTTCGGAGATCAAATTCAGCTTTTGTCGTTCAAGCTGCATCGCAAACTTCTCTTCTTTCATTCATTCGGTTTATGGATCCGCCGTGCATGAACTTTCACCTACTTCAACCCAGATTGGGATTTCAATGATCTATTAAAGTCACTTAACATCTGCTGTTTGCTTTACTATTGCCATGGCAATCGACACTTGACAGTGTGGTTGGATTCGCTCTGTTTCTCATTTAATTACCTGATTCATCAGGTAGTTTTTTTCATCACAAACTATAGTTTCCTTTCAAGTATTCGTGTCATTTTAAGCGATACTGTTTCGGTACTGAGGGGGCGGGCCGTTCACATGGTGTACTTTGGTAGCTAACTTTTCAGAGAGAAACGGTATGTACGAGGGCGTGTGTTTCTGTCTTTGTTTAGCTAGCCTATGTGTGACGTGTCTGTCAGTAGGTGTCAGAAGCCTATGGTGGAGAGTTTGTCGACCTGGTGCTCACTCTTACAGACACTGACCTCAGCCAAAGGTCAGTAGTACCAGGCTACTGTTGTCTGTGAACACAGACAGAACTGTGTCTCTAAACACATTGTGATAAGGATTATCATTCTGTGGTATGTGATGCCTAGGTCTTAAAGAGCAGTGTCTGGGTTATGGTCCTGATAATGACGTAATCTATTCCTGAAGGACACCTTGAAAAGCTAAATAAATAAGTTAAATTGGCAAAGAGACAATCTGGCTGACAATTTGAAGAGTAGGCGAAGGGTCAGATCTATTTTTATCTAGTGGACAAGGTGAGGATCTGGGCATAAGTTCACCTGCTCTCTCCCTCTCTGCATTGTGTTGCAGGTCATGCCTGTCGGAACCTGTCGGTTTCCTCCGCCTTGTTGAGTGAGTATCCACATTAGATAATGACTCTAATGGTCAATTCAATACTGCATACTAAAGCTCCACATCACACACATTCATTAGCCATGGGAACAATGTCATCAGTTGTCACGATTGATTAAATCTGTATTTTTTCCTTGTTTGTGCCTCTGTCCTCCCAGCGCGTACTCATGTCAGCTACGAGCTCAAGGATGATGTGGCTGTGGTGCGCCTCAACGACCCCACCTCCAAGGTGGGGAGCTGTCTAGTGTCTGTCTGTCAAGCTCAAGGACACAACACACAGGGTACCCAGAGAGCCTGCTGACACTGTGTGTGTGTGTGTGTGTGTGTGTGTGTGTGTGTGTGTGTGTGTGTGTGCGTGCGCCGGCAGGTGAACACGCTGTCAGTGAAGATGCAGGACGACTTGACGGAGGTGATGGGGGAGGTGTGGTCTAACGGCGCTGTGAAGAGTGCAGTCCTCATATCCTCCAAACCTGGCTGCTTCATCGCTGGAGCTGACATCAAGTACTGAGAACACCTTCTCACCCTTCTCCGGAAGAATACCAGCAACTACACCCACAGAGGACAAAGATAGAATGTTAATTATTTGTCTTTATCTCTCTCCATATCCCTCCCTCTCTCTCTCCCTCCTCTCTCTCTCTGCCTGCCCTCCATCCCCTCTCCCCCCCTTCTCTCTCTCTCTCCCTCCACTCTCCTCTCTCTCTCTCTCTGCCTGTCCTCCCCCCTCTCTCTCCCTACCCCCTCCCCCCTCTCTCTCTCCCCCCCCTCTCTCTCTCTCTCTCTCTGCCTGCCCTCCCCCCTCTCTCCCTCCCCCCCCTCTCTCTCTCTCTGCCTGCCCTCCCCCTCTCTCTCTCTCTCTCCCTCCCCTGTCCCCCCTCTCTCTCTCCCCCTCCCTCCCCCCCCTCTCTCTCTGCCTGCCCTCCCCTCTCTCTCCCCCCCCCTCTCTCTCTCCCCCCCCTCTCTCTCCCGCCCCCCCTCTCTCTCCCTCTCTCCCTCCCCCCTCCCTCCCATCTCAGCATGATCCAGGCGTGTGAGAGCAGTGAGGAGGTGACGGCTCTGTCTCAGGAGGGCCAGAAGATGTTTGAGAAGATTGAGAAGTCCCCCATCCCCATCGTGGCAGCGATCAACGGCTCCTGTCTGGGCGGAGGCCTTGAGGTGTGTCTGTCATCAGCCATGTGGGTGGAGACACGCGGCCGGTAATGCTAAGGCTAACGGTTGTGCGTGTGTGCGGTTACAGTTTGCGATAGCCTGCCAGTACCGTGTGGCTACCAAGAGCAGGAAGACCATCCTGGGAACTCCAGAGGTGATGCTGGGACTGCTGCCTGCAGCCGGGGGGACACAGAGACTGCCTAAGATGGTACGCAGCCTACACTCTGCTGAGCCCAGGAACACAGAGCCCAGATGCAGCCTCACCTCACGCTGTAACGAGCACTGTGTTGTGTGTAGGTGGGCCTCCCTGGGGCCTTTGACATGATGCTGACAGGAAGGAACATCAGAGCGGACAAAGCCAAGAAGATGGGCCTGGTGCATCAGCTCATAGACCCGCTGGGTAAGAGAGAGAGAGTGAGTGTGTGTGTGTGGTGCAGTCCACTTGGAATACACTGACTAATCCATCCATGGTGCAGGTCCTGGACTGAAGTCTTCAGAGGAGAGGACCATTGAGTACCTGGAGGAGGTGGCTGTGGGCTTGGCCAGGGGCATTGCCCTCAACAAGGTCCCTCTGACGAAGGAGAAGGGCCTGATGCAGAGTGAGAGGAACAACCTAGCCCTAACTAAACACACACGGAAACACAATCAAGAAACACTACTGTGCTGTTTTAGACAGGGGCTGACAGAGGAGGATCAATTGTGTGTGTGTGTGTGTGTGTGTGTGTGTGTGTGTGTGTGTGTGTGTGTGTGTGTGTGTGTGTGTGTGTGTGTGTGTGTGTGTGTGTGTGTGTGTGTGTGTGTGTGTGTGTGTGTGTGTGTGTGTGTGTGTGTGTGTGGGGGTGTAGAGTTGCAGGACACCGTGATGGGTCTTGGCCCCGTGAGGAACAAGATCTACAAGACCGTCAATGAAAAGGTGCTGAAACAGACTAAGGGACTTTACCCTGCCCCTGTCAAAATCATCGAGGTAAGACAGACACACACACACACACACCCTAAATACTCCCACATACTGTCCCATAAACACAAACAATCTTACTTGTGAACAGGCGTGTGTGTAACTCCCCTGTGTGGGGGTGTGTGTGTGTGTCTACAGAGTGTGCAGGCTGGCATTGAGAAAGGAGCTGAGGCTGGCTACCTGGCTGAGTCTCAGGTAAGTCTTCTACCTGACTCTGTTACAGTCTCTCATCTTTTCACACCATATTTTAAACATATTATAAACATATTTAACTCAAGGCAACCTCTCGCTCTCTCGCACACTCATTCAGAATTTTGGCACGCTGGCTATGACATCAGAGTCAAAGGCTCTGATTGGTCTGTACCAGGGTCAGGTGACCTGTAAAAAGAATCGCTTTGGAACCCCTGAGAGGGAAGTGAAGTAAGTTGTGTATCGGACAAGTTGCTCCGAATCAGTCCGCACATTTATTTTGCAAAGTTGTTTATAGTGGTGTTGGTCTATTATTAGGTGCTGAGGCTACACTTTGTGTGCGTGTGTGTGTGTGTGCGTGCGTGTGTGTGATGGGTCAGGAAGCTGGCGATCCTGGGCGCAGGGCTGATGGGAGCGGGCGTTGCCCAGGTGTCAGTGGACAAGGGCCTGCACACCGTGCTGAAGGACACCACCACCGACGGCATCAGCAGAGGACAAGAACAGGTCTTCAAAGGGTAAACCCCCCCCCTATAAACCTCTTCTCCCTCTGCACTGTAACGCCCCAGACTGGCCACTAGAGGCCGCCGTCGTTTCACCTCTTTCAACAGGTCAACATGCCAGGGAGTACAGGTTCAGTACGGGCTGGCTGGCTGGCGTTGGTTAGAGGAAGGTAACAGTGAGTGTGTCCGCAGGCTTAACACTAAGGTGAAGAAGAGGGCTCTGACGTCGTTTGAGCGTGACTCCACGCTCTCCTTCCTGTCGGCCCAGCTGGACTACTCAGCCTTCCAGTCTGTGGACATGGTCATAGAAGCAGTGTTTGAGGACATCAACATCAAACACAAAGTACTGAAGGAGGTGGAGGCTGTAAGTACACACACACACACGCGTGTATATACACACACACACGTGTATCTCTCTCCCCACTTAAACTGCCCCACTAAAGATAGGACATTTGTTCATTCAGTTCGTAGCGTTACGTAGCTCATGCATTGTTTCGTGTCGTAGAACTGCACAGTGGTGTCTTTTACTTCAGAGTTTTCATGCAGTCATCTGTAGGGGTTGTGGAGGTGACCTGGGTCCTCTTGTGTCCACAGGTCATCCCTCCTCACTGCATCTTTGCCACCAACACCTCAGCCCTGCCCATCAAAGACATCGCTGCTGTCAGCAAACGGCCAGACAAGGTCACACACACACACACACACACTGTTCAAAAGAAGCGTTAATAGCATGTTTTCATACCAGGTGGTTGACTAGGAAGTGAGGAACCTTCCTAGTCATATATAAAGGGTAGATGTTTCGTCCGCGTTGCCGGACAACGGAGTCGAACGTCCGCACATGGCGTCATGCCACTGCATACTTCTATTCTATTTGTAAAAAAAACAAAACAATTATTCATAAGTATGCAGTGGCATAACGACATCTCTGACGTTGATAACAAACCAAATCGGTTGAAAATTTAGCAAGTTATGGTCATTTAAAAAGTACATGTAGCATCAACACCATGTTATGGGTGAGCGAGTTGACTGTAGCAAGATGGCCGCCATGTGCGGACGTTCTCGACTCCGCCGTAAGACATCTAGTCTTTATATATATCTATGGGTGTTTCTGTGCAGGTGATCGGGATGCACTACTTCTCTCCAGTGGATAAGATGCAGCTGCTGGAGATCATCACCACAGAGCAGACGTCTAAAGACACCACGGCCTCCGCTGTGGCCGTGGGCCTGAAACAGGGCAAGATCATCATCGTAGTGGGGGTGAGAACACACTCACACACCTCACACACACACACCTGCCTCACACACTCACACACACCTGCCTCACATACACCTGCCTCACACACCTGCCTCACACACACCTGCCTCACACTAACCTGCCTCACATACCTTTGATTCATTGGAAAGCTAACGTCCACTACGAAAGCTAAGAAGTAAAGCTGACGTTTACTTCCTTCCAGTGGTGTATACATCTCAAAATGAAATTTGGGTTTAAAGCGACTGATTCTGTGAGAGCAAGTCACAGTAGTCCATTAGCTTATTGATAGGCTAAATAACTACATTTGTTTAAGGTAAATTAGGACAGTTGACTTACCTGTCTGCAATACCAGAGAAATCCCTACAAGTTGAGCAGTACATCATCTCTCTCCATCAGTATCATGTCAAAGCCAGGGAAACTCTCCTCACTTTTCGCCTCATACTAGGCATTTTTAGCATTAGGTTGATTAGTGTTTAATCGTGGTGGAGCGCTTACCTGGTGTTTGCCCAGGTTTCGATGTATTAACCCTCGTGCTGCCTTCGGGTCACATGACCCAAAGGTTCATAACGAACCATTGTTGTGTTTACCCAATTTTACCCAATACAAAAACAAATAAAAATAATTTTCTTTTAACCATTCCAATGTGGGGGGTCTGAGACAGCCCGACAGTTAAAAGAAAATGCTTCACTTTGTTTTTGTATGAGGTAAATTTGTCGCAATACGACGGTGGGTCACAATGACTGATGGGTCAGAATGACCCGAAGATAACACAAGGGTTAAGAAACATTTTCTCACTGAACTCCACTTTAAACGCCAATGTCGGCTAACTGATTTAAATCTGAATAAGTTAAGAGAGTCAAAGTTTATATAATCGCAAGGACACGATTGGTGCCAGCGGGCTACATTCACGGCACGAGCAGTAGAACGTGTGGATCCATTCATAAATGCGCGGATTCATTAAATGTCAGACTGTAGTTGCATTATAGAAAGACAAAAATGTTGTTTGTGCTTGCACTGATACTAAGAAATCTTTTTTTTATATATTTTTTTTTACTTGTCCGTTCGGGCAAGTTCAGTCTTCATTATACTTGTTGTCCTACAATTATTTTTACTTGTCCCGGACAATCGGACAAGCCTTAATGTAGATCACTGCCTCACATAAACACACTTGCCTCACACACACACCTCACACACATCTCAAGAGAACTGCAGAGGACAGAACTGCAGCATGGTGTAATCAGGGGTGTTGCGGGAGATGCTTCATGTCTGACCAGGTGCTCCTTTCCTCAGGATGGCCCAGGCTTCTACACCACCCGCTGCCTGGCTCCCATGCTGGCTGAGGCTGTCAGAGTGCTACAGGTGACCAGACTGACTGTTCGTCGGTCTTTCTGCCTGTCTGTCTCTGTCTGTCTGTCTCTGTCTGTATCTCTGCTTCACTGTCTCTCTGACTATCTCCCTGTCTGTCTCTCTGACTAACTGTCTGTCTGTCTCCCTGTCTGTCTCTCTGACTAACTGTCTGTCTGTCTGTCTCTGACTAATCTCTTGCCTGTCTGACCATTTGCACTCCCCTACACCACCACTGTGTGTGTTCATTAGCTGATGAAGAACTCTCCATCTGAGCTTGCAGGAAGGGGTGGGGCCAAAGCAGCTGGACGCCTTGACGACGGGCTTCGGCTTCCCTGTCGGCATGGCAACGCTGGCCGACGAGGTCGGCATAGACGTGGCGGCGCACGTAGCTGAGGTAACCGTGAAGTCACGTGACGTCACATGGTCTTACCCTGAAGTCACATGGTTCTACCCTGAAGTCATGCGTTGGCATTTCTGACAATCCTAGGGATTTAATAATGAAAAGCGTGCGTGTGTGTTCTGTCCAGGACCTGGGCAAGGCTTTCGGTTCTCGTTTCGGAGGAGGTAATGTGGACGTTCTCAAGACCATGGTGGAGAAAGGCTTCAAAGGTACACTGTTTCCTGTCTGAACGCACTCTCTGTACACCTACTGTTGCTGTTCCATGAAGGAAGCTGATGAGCGTGTTCTGTGTGTGTGTGTCCAGGTCGTAAGTCTGGAAAGGGCTGCTTCGTTTACGGGAAAGCAAAGAAAGACAAGAGTGTGAACCCAGGAGCTGAAGAGATCATACAGAAATTCAAACTCGCCGCACCTCCCACTGTGTAAGACACTTCATTCTCTCTCCCCTTTCTCTCTCTCTCTCTCCCTCCATCTCTCTCCTTTCTCCCTCCATCTCTCTCCTTTCTCTCTCCTTTCTCTCTCTCTTTCTCCCTCTATCTCTCTCCTTTCTCCCTCTCTTTCTCTCTCTCTCTCTCTATTTTTCTGTCCCTCTTTCGCATTCCCTAATGTAAGCATTCTGAACGGTTCTTCTCTGATTCTGGTGTGTGTGTGTGTTCCAGGTCCTCTGACTCTGACGTTCAGCACCGGCTGGTGTCTCGCTTCGTCAACGAGGCAGTTCTGTGCCTGCAGGAAGGAATTCTGGGAAACCCTGTGGAGGGGGACATTGGAGCAGTGTTTGGACTGGGCTTCCCGCCCTGCCTTGGTGGTATGACGCATTCTCACTGCACACACACACACAGTACACACACACACACAGTACACACACACAGTACACACACACACAGTACACACACTCACAGTACACACACACACACACACAGTACACACACACAGTACACACACAGTATACATTCCCTGAAAGGCGCTTACCATTCCTCTACTTGCGTGTTCCGCCCAGGTCCGTTCCGGTACGTCGACTCAATAGGGGCGGCTCGTCTGGTGGCCATGATGAAACGTTTTGAGGATGTTTACGGTGACCAGTTCACCCCCTGCCAGCTGTTACTGGACCATGCCAAGGACACCAGCAAGAAGTTCCACTAGTAGCCCCGCCCCCTTCCTCCACGGCGCCCCTGGGGAAGCCCTCTCCTGCCTCACGGACAATGGATCTTTTGCGTCGCCGAAGGCTGATGTTACCTAGTGTGAACCAAGCCTGTGAACTAACCCCAGAATCACGCCTTGGCACTGCCAAGCAGAACATGTCACTAAACGGGGATCAGTGTTGGGGAGAGGGTGGATGTATGGCTGCTTGTATCTTCTGTTCTTTGCCTTGAGCAGGTGTCTCTCCTTCTCTACTGCCTTCGTCTGCTCTGCTCTGCCTGCTCAGGGGGGGTTTGCACTAGAGGGTTTTTGATGACTGTGTCTGATTTAGTTTATTTTGTAAATTTGTTCAAATGGAATACTGTATCTGGACTCTGTTATTACACAAAACTTCCAACCTCCATTCTGTGTGTGTGTGTGTGTGTGTGTGTGTGATCCACAGACACCAGGCTCCCTGGTTCAGAGGTCATTAGGTGTCTTTATTTCTTCATGTTGCACAAGGTCGTCGTGGTTACGCCCCAGAAGGTTAAGCTGTAGTTCATGATCACAGACAGACAGTATAAGAGATCCAGTACAAAACGCCAACCCTTTTCATTTCATTTTCACCAATTCACCTATCAAATTGTTGCCGTCTGAAATGAAGATAAGTTGCTGTCGATTTGTCATATTCTTACATGACAATCCATTTATTATTTTTGAACGTGTAATTGATTACGATCTTGAGTAATGAATGTCAAGTGACCCCAATGATATGCAGCGTTTTGGCCTGAAACTCTTATACAACTGGCTTAGACTACAGTGCTTGGTTAATCATCATCATCATTATCACTAACTGTAGAGACGCCCAAATCCCTACACTTTAGTCAGCTGTACCACACAGCACTGTCTCAGTCACCAAGGTGATAGAAAGTTACACCCCTTGTACCAGTTACACCCCCTATTACGGTCAAGGGTTGCCGTAGCGACAAGAGCCTGTTGTAGGTCAGGGTAAAGTTAGTAAACTCTAGTCACAGTCTTTAGGTACACCAGGACACTGGAACATCTCTCAGGTCCCCCCCTCCTCCCAGCCTGACAGAAGTCCACACAGCCGGCTCCTGGTCTGTTTCCAGCTGCAGGTCTTGGAGAGGGTTAATAGAAAACAGGCCAGCGAGCCAAAGTGGAACCGAGCAGGCGTAGGCTGAACTGGCTGTGCTTCTTACGTTGGGTCCTAGTTCTACAGTTCCACCCAGAAGGTGTCATCAACGAGCTGTCTCGTCCAATCAGAGAGGAGCAGCAGCCACTTTGTCCAGAAGGCACATTCAGGACAGTCCCATGTAGTGAACAGGCACGTGATCAGGACAGGCAGCATTGTGTGTGTGTGTGTGTGTGTGTGTGCATTAGATCTTGGGCCTCCAGCCCTGTATGAACTGTATGATCTTGGTGACGTGCAGTCGACTGAGGTGGAAGTCGTGAGACAGGATCTCCTCGTTGAGCTGCACCAATAGGCTGCCGTCAATCCGCTCTCTTTGGAACACGCCCACGGCTGCCTCTGACAGGCCGATAAACCGCAGACAGGCAGACACTTCCTCCAATGAGAGTGCGGACAGGTCGGCCGGTGGGCGCCAGGTGGGGTGAACTGAGGACCCCTCACATCCCCCTAAAGCCCCGCCTCCTTCTGCACCCCGGGAGGAATCTGTCGTCTGATTGGCTGGGGGTTCAGGGGATGGGCAGGGCGACTGGCGGGCAAAAGGATTCAGCGCCCCGAAGGGAGCGAATCGGCTTTGAGGGGGCGGCGTCCTCAGTCGAGGACCAGAGTTATAGAAGCCCTGGGTTGAACAGTCTGCCCATGGCTCCACCCACGTGGCCTGTGCTGGCTGAGGATTGGCTATGCTGTCAAGGGGAAGGGAAGGGGTTGGCTCTGGGCTTGACTGGGCGGGGTTAGGGGCGGGGCAGTCGGTCCAGGAGCATGGATAGCAGTAAAGAGAGGTGTCTGGAGACGGGGAGCAACTACAGAAACAGAAACAGAAAAGTTCCCACATTACCTACAGGCCACCGTAGCTGTATGTTGGCCCTGGCCAGTGGTTCTCAACCCTGGTCTTCAGGGACCCCCTGGTCTTCAGGGACCCCTGCCCTGCACATTCTAGGCCATGATGAGAGACCGGTGTGTGTGTGTGTGTCTTACCTCTCCTGCAGGCCAGAGGAGTAGAAGGACCGGTTTGGTCGTGGGGAGCCGGAGGTCTGGGGGAAGCGGGGTGGGACTGGAGGGCTGGGGGCGGGACTAGAGGCGGAGCCTCCCTTAGAGCAGCGAGGAGGAACAGGGGGGGCGATCAAGAATCGACACTCCTCTCTCACCTATACAAACACACAGGCGTGCACACAAACACACACACACCAGGAAGAAAGTTATTAACACTAACTAATTCTTAGCTTTGGAACTGGATGAAAAGTGGTCTCTATGGGTGCTTCAGGGGCTTCTCTGGAATTCGTAATAACAAAGTACAAAAGAAGCCGTGTGTGCATGAGTGGGAGTGAGTGTGCGAGAGTGTGTGTGTGAGAGAATGTGCATGGTGTCTGTCCCTGTTGGAAAATCTTTGTTACTGTGAGTAAATGTCAAATTCCAATGACCTTTAAACCTCAAACACACTGCTCACAGTGCACACACACTCCTCTGACAGTCCCCCCCCCCACACACACACTTCCTGGCAGGGTAAATATTAGGCAGAGGAGCACTATGTGTGACAGGGTATAATTCAGCTGAGCTGCTGAAATCCACCCCCCTCTCAGCTCCCCCGCCCCCTGCCACCCCTCCCCCCTCAGCTCCCATGCCCCCTATCCCCCCCCCTCAGCTCCCATGCCCCCTGCCACCCCCCCCTCAGCTCACCCGCCCCCTGCCACCCCCCCGCCCCCTGCCACCCCCCCCTCAGCTCCCCCTGCCCCCCCCCCCCCTCAGCTCCCACACGATCGTCTTCACCAGCACAGTATCACGACGTAGCACACGGTGCAAACACAGCTTCACCTACATTCATCGTAAAACAGAAGTTGTAGTGTGTCTGTGTGTGTGTGTTGCCGTGTGCGTGTGTGTGTGTGGACTACATGTGAATGGCAGGAGTTTCGGGAAGTGTGTGTGTGGTCATTTGGAGAGCTCTGCATAAATTATTCAAGGACGTGCTTCCTGGTATTAACTACCGGATGCATCATCGTCTGAGAGAGAGAGAAAGGGGGAGAGAGAGAGAGAGAGAGAGAGAGAGAGAGAGACAGAGAGAGAGAGAGAGAGAGAGAGAGAGAGAGAGAGAGACTGAGAGAGAGAGAGAGAGAGAGAGAGAGAGAGAGAGAGAGAGAGAGAGAGAGAGAGAGAGGAAGGGGTGATGACAGACCGCTAGATAAAGTGAGAGAGAGGAGAGGGAGGGCAAACTCACTGCATCTGATTTTGGGGGTACAGGTGGCGGCGTGGACACCCGTGTCACCATGGTAACGTGGGCAGTGCTCAGCGTGCCGTCCAGTGACGAAGAGGAATGGAAAGAGATCAGGTTTGGCTCCACCTTCCCCAGGGCTCCTGCAGTCTGATTGGTCCAAAGCTCCTCGTAGGGAATCTCCTCACCGACCCTCATCTCAGCCTCCGTCCAGTCGGGGCTGACGTACTCACGCTCCTCCCCCTCACCTGGCCCCTCCCCCAGGGAGTCCCTGCAGCGCTGTGATAGGCTGTCAGTCACGCCGCCTCCGTACACACACAGGGACAAACGCTGCAGCGCTGGGGCCAGAGAGTCCTGACCCGACACGCACACGCGCGAGCGACCGGGGCTCACGCATTCCTCGCTCACGCACTCCAGTTCCGGGCGCGTCTCCCGCACCGCGCGCGAGTAGGCGTCCGTGTCGAAGGAGTGCCGCAGCAGGAGGCTCTCCAGCGCCACCGTGTGGAGGGAGGCCTCCGCCACCGTGAAGCGTGGCATGCAGCGCAGCAACAGGAAGTGAGAGGGAGAGACTTCCTGTCGGCGAAGCACCAGACAGAGCACCACGGTCTTGCTGACGATGTTGAGCAGCTTGTAGCGGTGGCCCTCGCGCACGGCGTGACGGTCGTAGGGGTTCCGGGGCGGACGGGAGGGAACGGACACGTTAACGGGAAGACGGACCCGCTCGATGATGCTGCGTACCGTGTGATCGCCTCCCAGCATGCCTGCTCCAGGGGCGAGCGCGTGCAGAAGCGGCCGCGGCAAGCGAACGGGAGGCTGACGCTCTGATTGGTGCGGTGGTTCATGCACACGAGACAGGGGGTCTTACCTGGTGTGTGTGTGTTGGGGGAGAGGTGTGAGGGTGGGAGGGAGGGAGGGAGGGAGGGAGGGAGAAGATTAGATAATGATCAAAATGTTCCTTCCTGAGACCCAGACGAGGGTGAATCTGAGACGCTGCAGGGCTCTTACTGCGGGGAGTCTTGCCCAGGCGTCTCAGGAGCGCGCTCAGTCCAGACTTCTCCCTAGAGGGCGTGGCACAGAGAAGCTCCGCCTTCCCCATGAGTGACAGCTCATCTCCTGCCTGGAGAGTAAAGCTGTAGGGCTCACTGTCCTCACTGAACTCTCCTGATACCACCTGTGACACACACACGCACCCACACTCTATTACAATCTTATAACCTCTGGGTTGATGTGTTTACACTGTTAGAGGTGAGTTTTGCTGTGTCCCTGACCTTGACACTGAAGGTGATGGTTTCCATGACGAACACTCGGTCTGGGAAGAGCCCGGCGACTTCCTCAACGCTGAAAAATACTGAACAGGATCTCTGACATCCTGTCTTCATCCAACAACCTGAACCTCCCTTCAGGGAGGAGGAGAGAGAGAGAGAGAGAGAGAGAGAGAGAGAGAGAGAGAGAGAGAGAGAGAGAGAGAGAGAGAGAGAGAGAGAGAAGAGAGAGAGAGAGAGAGAGAGAGAGAGAGAGAGAGAGAGAGAGAGAGAGAGAGAGAGAGGATGGAAGAGAGGAAGAGAGGAAGAGAGGAAGAGAGAGAGGGAGGGAAAGAGAGAAAAGAAGTATGAGGAACAGATTCATAGCCAGAATAAGAAACTGTGTGTATTTGCTGAGTGCCTACCCCCTTCCACCAAGTGTCACCACTTCTCTCTTTCTAAAGAACTGCATGACACACACACACACACACACACACACACACACACACAAGTGCGGACACTCACACTTTCGGAGGCCCGGGATGGAACACTGGGACACCTCTCTGACCTTCGACCTCCTCTCTGTCAATCAACAGCCAACGCGGTTGTCATGGCAACTGTTAAAGAAGCTCTATTCTCACGCTGAGCAGAGACACATCGCCATGGAGACGCACACAACTCTGCCCCTCTTTCCCTCTCTCTCCGCTCTCATCCCCCTCTAAATCTCACCCACTCTCTCCCTCTTTCTCTCTCTAATTCAAGAATTCCGGATCAGGAAACCCAGCAGCAGCATTCCAAGTGTTTGTGTGTATGTGTGTGCCTGTGTTTGTGTTTGTGTGTGCGTCTTAGTGTTTGTGCGTGAGTGTGTGAGTGTGTGGGCAGTGGAGCTCAGGGCAACTCTTTGTATGATAGGGAGAGCAGAATAACAAACGCCTCCAGACCAGCACAGAGCCTCGTAACCATCCCCCTCCTCCCCCCTCCTCCTCCCCCCTCCTCCTCCCTCCCCCTCCTCCCCCTTTCCCCCAGTCCTCCCCCTCAGAGAAGACTGTCAGACAGCTGAAGGACTGAAAAGCTTCCACCCCACACACGTGAGCAGAGCCAGTCAGTTCAGCCCTCTATCCAGAGAAACAGGGAGAAGGGACAGACTTGTTGACAGGACGCTTGCAGACGCTAATCCGGAATAAAAACAGACGCTGTTAGCCAACTTGTGTAAACCTAACACAGCTTACTGGCTCAGGAGACACAGAAGTCTGGCTGCTCACTTTAAATAGCTAGGTGGATGGTACTACAGGAAGTGCAGATCCATATTTTCCCTGATGTGAAAGTCAGACTGCCAGCACTCATCTTCCATTCATATACGCTCAGCAACAGATGAGAGGAGTGATGGAGGGAGGGCTGGCTGGAGAGAGTCTCCTCGCAGCCTTCCCAGGGGAGACATGGAACTGCTCTCATTTAGCTCACGCTTCCTGTCTGACATCATCACATGATGCTGTCTGTGTCGCTGTCTATCTTACCCTGCTCCTCAGGGACCCTGGTCCTCACCTGTCATCACTCTCTCTGTCTCTCCCTCTCTGTATCTGTCTCCCTCTCTCTCTGTCTCTCCCTCTCTCTGTATCTCCCTCTCTCTCTCTGTATCTGTCTCTCCCTCTCTCTGTCTCTCTCTGTCTCTCTCTCTCTGTATCTGTCTCTCCCTTTATCTGTCTCTCTCTCTCTCCCTCTCTCTCCCTCTCTCTCCCTCTCTCTCTCCCTCTCTCTGTCTCTCTCTCTGTCTCTGTCTCTCTCTCTCTGTATCTGTCTCTCCCTTTATCTGTCTCTCTCTCTCTCTGTCTCTGTATCTGTCTCTCCCTTTATCTGTCTCTCTCTCTGTCTCTGTCTCTTCCTCTCTCTGTCTCTGTCTCTCTCTGTCTCTCCCTCTCTCTGTCTCTCTCTGTTTTTTCACTCTCTCTGTCTCTCCCTCTCTCTGTCTCTCCCTCTCTCTGTCTCTCACTCCTGCTGTGAGCTGTCTCTCTCTCTCACTAACAGCGAGAATCTGATTCTATCTCAGGAAAGAGGTTAAACTGAAAGACCTCCTGTACATCAAGGCTCGAAGAATGATGTCAACCACCTTTCAATCCCACCGCACTCCTCTCCCTGCTCCATCTTCAGCCCCTATACCCCCCTCCTCCTCTCCACCCCCTCCTCTACTGCCCCCCCCTCGACCAAACCCCCCCTCCTGTCCATCCCAGCAGGAAGTCAGGAGGGGGGGGGGGGGGGTGACATCAGCTCTACAGCAGGACAGGAAGCTCAGACAGAGCATTAGGATCTCATTACAAGGACTGGGTCTGGATCCCAACACTGGGAATGTTCACCACTCACACTTCTGTGTGTCTGTGTGTGTGTGCATGTGTGTGTGTGTGTGCTCACCCTGATATTGCAGTGGGATGTCTATCTTGGGTCCGATGACATAGTGCCCCTCCTCCAGGCTGTGGGCCGTGACGGTGGTCCACTGACGACAGGAGTGTAACAACACAACATCCTCCTCTGCCAGCCCCTCCACACACTCACCTGCAACACACACACAGGTCAGATACACACTAACACACACTGTAGACACACTGGGTACACATGGTACATATGGGTATTAGATAAAGAGTAACATTCTCTTCTCGTTTCCTTTGCGGTATACTGTGGAAAAAGTTTTGTCAGTTCACATTCTCACACGCATGCACACAAAGAACCAGATCAGTGTCTTTGGATGTAAGTAATTACCCCCATCTGTGCTGATACTCCGCCCCCAACTAGCTCCCATCAGCTACTCTGTATGGCAACCTCCTATTACAGCCCCCCCACACACACACACACACACAGGCGCGCACAAACACACACACACAGGCACGCACACACACACACATATTCACCCACACTGAGTGACCTTTTACTACTTTTACTAAAGCCATCATGCAACACAGCATTGATTTCTGCTGAGAGCACAATGACACAATTCAATCAGAACACAGACACTAGAATCGCAGCAACATCAGCTGGGTGATAGGATTGCTGCAGCTGGTTTGTGAGTTCCAGAACCCAGAGTGGACAAGCTGCAGGATGAAAACATGAAACAAAACACGAGCTCTACTGTCAGCGGTAAGACATACCTCCTCAAACATAGATGTTTATAAGTGTGTCTCTCTCTTTTAGAAGGATTAGCAGGAAGACATTATATTTGGCCACCAGGCCCCTTCTAATGAGCATAACTCATGGGGCAGAAGGAACAGCCTTAAATAGAGTGAAGAGGTGGCAGTAGAACACCTGCAACCCAACAGAAAACTCTGGCTGCCCTTGGAGCACATTATGGCCTGTGTGGAAAAAATTTGAAGTGGAAGTTGGTTTAAACCTTCCTGGAAGTCGCAGCAACTCATTCTCAATAGTAAATCAATAACCACCATCTCCAGAAGGGAGCGTGCCAAACTCTGCAAATTGTCCACTGTGAAGTCAACTCCAGCATGGTTTGTATAAACATATTCCTTTACACTGTACCTTCTCTTCCTTGAATTCTTTCTCTCTGTCTGTCTCTCTCTCTCTCACACACACACACACACACACACACAGTTCTAACAGATAGTCACTAGACAGCGCCTAGTTTCAGACAGAAGCCAGTGTCAGTTGTCAGACAACCTCAGCATGAAGGCTGTGGTAAAACAGCATGGGTTTTGAGGTAAATGAAGGGGTGATGCTTTTGTCCACCTAAAACGTTGGAAACTTGGACGTTGCCTCGCACTGCTTGTTAGTATTCAGAACATTCACCGGCAGATTACATCATTTACATATGAAAAGAGCGAGCAGCACTTTACCAACACAACAGACACTGTGTCGCCCTTTGGTCAGTCTTAAATAACATGGCCACTTACGCTGTGGCAATGTAGCTTACTTTAGGAGAAAATAACGTTGGCATCATATAGGCAAAATAAAACTTTTGGACATCCCTCTTATACAGAAACGACCAGCCTAACGGTCGAGATATAGAAAGATAGATGTTCACGTTGTGCGTAAAAGCTTTACGGAAAAGACGTTGACAGGGATGGGTAGGGATGAATTGAGGGATTTGAATGCGCTATAAGAAAATCTCTTATAGCCTTGCCTTTGCTCTTAAACTCTTACCGTGCGCGAGTCTGACCAGAGCAGGCAGTCGGAACTTGCTGACCACCACGTCCAAAGGCAGCGTCACCGGGCTCCACGCGATTTCCGACAGGCTCGCCGACAACTTCTCCATCCTCCCGGGTCATAATGGGCACGGGCTAGCAATACCAGTGGCGGCAGGCGGTGGTGGGGTCCGGGTCGCTATAGGTAGCTCAGAGAGTCTCGCCATGTTTGAGGGAGAACGCACGCAAGCACGGCAGGGGCGGGGGGAGAGCCAGCCCTCGGTGGGATCAGCGCGGTACCTCCTCTCTTGCGCTCGCTCGTTTATCCGGAGCGGCTCTGACCCCTAGGGCGCCTCCCTCCCTATAAGAAGTGAGCAAAAGGCGCAACTCCGTCAACAGGGTTCCTTTTATGAATGGACCACTGCACTAGATATCCGGGACGTCCCGTTCTTTGTCATTTTCCCATGCAAATGTGGTTTACAAATCCATCACCAATACCTGTCCAAACGACTGAATTACATCATGATCATGAAACTAACATAACGCCACACGATGTTGGGCGATTGGGCGATGTCGATTAGTTTCTGAACTAGTGCTTACTGGAATGCGCTTTTCTCCAAACCGAGCACCAGTATTTATTCTGACCACACACGAGTTCCTGGTCCCTTCCCTGACAGCACTGATTTGAGATGACAGCTAGCCTACTACACAGCACTGAATTGGAACTCTGAATATTTACATTTAGTCATTTAGCAGACGCTCTTATCCAGAGCGACTTACAGTAAGTGCAGGGACATTCCCCCGAGGCAAGTAGGGTGAAGTGTCTTGCCCAAGGACACAGCGTCAGTTGGCATGACCGGGAATCGAACTGGCAACCTTCGGATTACTAGCCCGATTCCCCCACCGCTCAGCCACCTGACTCCCCTATATCTGACTATATATCTGACTATCTGAGTTTCAACATCCATTTGCACATCAATTCTCTACTCTTGATGCATGACTATGTTAAGCCTGTTTTTTTCACCTCTCTGTCACCAACCGTCTCTGGGGGAGGGGATCTCTCACTGAACTGCTCTTCTCAAGGTTTCTTCCATTTTTTTCTCCAATTAGTTTTCCTGCGAGTTTTTCCTCGTCTTGGTTTCGTTTGGCTGAGTGGCAGTTTAGTGGGCGTATGTGAAGCCCTTTGTGACATTGCTTGTATAAAAAAAAAGGGCCATACAAATAAATGTTGATTTGATTGAATTCACAGGGTTACACAAACTCTGTGGTGAAACAGCTCCATCTGTCGGACAGGTCTGAGAATGACTAAGAAAAGGATTTCTTGAACTTGTTTTTCACACCAACACTGACACGAGTCCAGAAAGACATTCCTTAGAGATAAACTCACAAGAACGTGTTCCATATATCCTTTGATTTCCCTTACACTCACACATCCTCTCGATCTCTCACCCCACCACACACACACACACACCCATCAGACCAAACACATTTGAAAAAATAAGACAGCATAGAGGACAAACAAGTAACTTAAACAAGCTTATTTTTAATGGATCTGCAAAAAAATTTGAATTTCCAAAGAGAACTTTGACCTCCCGCCCAGTTACCCAGTGGCAAACGTTACACAAACGTTACAGAAACGTTTCCAACCCAAAGAAGTCTGCATGCAGAAAAATTAACCCCCAAAAAGTTAAAAGAAATCAAAATGTAAAATAAATCATACAGAGAAACAATAAAACAAGACATAATAATGCCGTTCTCTTGGCTGGAGGAGAAATTCAAACGCTTCTGCTTCGTGTTCTGCCTCACAGGGAGGAGCCAGAACACGTGAATATTAAATTGTAATTTCATTGGGTGGATGTGGTTCCAACCACCACACAGCCCCGCCCCTGTCTTCCATATAAGGCACAGGACAAAATAAACCCCACCTACAAAAGGAGCTAGCCACGCCTCCGTCACTTGGTTACAAATTGTAAATGACGAAATACGATTAGACAACAGAAGCCCCCACTAGCGTACAAAATGTTAATCCTACATTTGTCTTTTTTCTTTTATCATTTTTTTTTCTTTTTTATCATTTTATCTTTTTTTTTCTTTCTTCCTTTGACCGATGGTGAGTGTCGGGGGGGGGTGACCAGGTGAGCTCAGTCAAAGGAAAGATTAAAAATGTGAGTTTCAGTATCACTCTCTTTTGCAACCTTTAAAATAAATGACAAGAAACATTACATGATTTCTCTTTTTATCTGAAATAAAAATGATCATCAGAAAGCAGAGGAGAGTGGAAGAACATGTGAAGGGGGGGTAGGGAGGGGGGGAGAGGGAGGGGGGGAGAGGGAGGGGGAGGGGGGGAGAGGGAGGGGGGGAGAGGGAGGGGGGGAGAGGGAGGGTTAGGCAGGCGACAAAGCGGTTCATTTCAGAGAGGGGAAGAGGGCTGAGAAGAGACAGAAGAGATGGTCAGTGTGCAAGAGAACAGCTTGGAGGGGAAGGGTGTTAGGAGTTAGCGGTTAGAGACAGACAGAGAGAGAGAGAGAGTATATGCACACGTGTATCTGTGTGTATGAGTGTGTGCTTGTGTTAGTGAGTGTGTGTGTGTGTGTGAGACGTGAGAGAGAGAGACAGAGAGGTGTGGGGGTCCGTTGTTCAACTGCAACACTTGCTCTTCCAGCCTGTGACTCCACCCCCACTGCTGATGTCCACATTCTCACTGTTCGGCTCCTTTACCGGCGTCTGCAGGAGACACGCGTGTTAGCACACCTCGCCACACACACACACACACCAGCAACAAAATTGCTCCGCAACCCCACGTGTACTCTCTACACACACCCTCCACACACACACACACACACACACACACACACACACACACACACCTTCCACACACACACCCTCCACACACCTTTCTGAGGATGTCTTCCGCTAACGTGAGGAAAGCCTTCTCGATGTTGATGTTGGCCTTCGCACTCGTCTCAAAAAACCTAATGCCATGCTCCCTCGCAATCTGAGAGGGACAGAGGACAGGGACAGAGAGGACAGGGGACAGGACGAAAATAAGGTCTGGGCCACACAAGGATAAAGTGTCTCAAAACACAAAAACAAGTGTAACCAACCGTGAACCGACATCAATGCTTTGTGTGTGTGTGTGTGTGATAGACAGCGAGTCAACAGGCAGATCTGTATCCTAGCGTTGCCCAATCTTCAGACTGATTGGTCAGTTGTCCGTGAGTGTCACCATCTCACGAGACAGGGCGGTCTAGTGCCAGGGAGGGTTGCATCAAGGAGACTCAACCAGCCCTTACTTCTTGTGCCAGAGAGCCAGGCCAACGTCAATGGCTAATTCCAGCAATTACAAGGGGAGGGGCATCGGCTTAGTGAGTCCCCTCAGTGTCAACTCTCTCTGGCTCTAGTGTTAACTGACCCCAGCCCCATCAGCTGTGGACCGCGCCATTTCTTACCTGCTCCCCCTTGGCCTTAGGTACTATCCTCTTGTCTTCCATGTCACACTTGTTTCCTAGCAACATCCTCTCAACATCCTCGTTTGCGTGCTGGCAAAACAAGACACACACAGAGAGAGAGAGAAACGCGATCATTAGAAGGTGATTTAAGTGCTGCAGGCGGGCTCGGGCTCATGGTGATGGAAGCTGAGGGCCGGGAAGAGCCGTTCCCATGGCGGCAGTGATGGACAGCCGTCAGCAGGGATCAGACCGGCGCTAAGCAACAGTTCCCCACTCCCGGTCGTTGGGCACGGCCTCTACCGACACCACAACTGGAGGACACAGGGAGGTCAAGCATAGTGTGTGTGTCTCACCTCATCGATGTTGCGGAGCCACTTGCTGATGTTCTCAAAGCTCTTGGCGTTTGAGATGTCGTAGACCAGCATGATGCCCATGGCTCCTCTGTAGTAGGAGGTGGTGATGGTGTGGAACCTCTCCTGGCCGGCTGTGTCCCTGCGCATGACCACACACACAAGATTGTGGAACAAGCCCAGCCGAACGTGTACAATACATGTGCAAACACTGGGGAACCCCTGCCAACACTCCCACGGTGATCTGGAAGTTTCATTACACAACACACCCACACGCTCACCATATCTGTAGTTTGATCTTCTTTCCCTGTAATTCAACAGTTTTAATCTTGAAGTCTATTCCTGTAAAAGAAAAAGCATGTGTCAAAAAATGTGTCATAGACTGTGAAAATAAGGAAATGTGGGAAAAGAGAGTGAGAAGTTAAGCGAAAGGGAAGAGAAGACAGCAGAAGAGTGACAAGTGTACTAGAGATACTGTATCTCTTCCTGTTTCTGCAGTGTCATGTGCCAGAGGGGGACAGATGTCTTGGCAAGCGCTCTGCTTGCAGGCTAGCAAGATCCAGCTAAAAACAAGGATACACAACAGCAGCTAACTAGCCTAGCATGAGGTAGGCTAACGTATGTTAGCAAAGACAGTAACCCAACAATATCTACCGTTGTAGCATAGAGATGTAGCATCTGGGTAACTAGTGAGAACAACATCAGAGCATTGTTATGAGTGTAGGGCAAGTCAGCGCGGGTCAGTCCGAATGGTGAAGGCCAGAACAGCTGTGCTCTAGGTGTGGCCACACTTCAGAATAATGAGAAAAGTGCCTGCCAAAGGGTGACTCATTGGACCCTTTGTACACGCCTAAGATAGGGGAAGAGAAAGCGTGTGCAAGACTGCGAAAGAAAAAGACAGAAACGGGGACGAAAATGTGCCGTCGTACAAGACGAGCTGACACATCCTCAAACACACCCGCTGCTTTCCTTTTGAGCTGTGATCAGCAGTTTGAAAAGTGGAAATCTTGGAAGTTTTGAGTTACGGTATTTGGTTTGTTACTTTTGGTTAAGGAATGGAAGAGACAGCGGGGGGGGCAGAGTGGAGAGAGAGGGGGGGGAGAGAGAGTGGAGGGAAAGAGAGGGAATGGAGAGATAGTTGATGGAGACGGACAGAGAGAGAGAAGAGGAAAACGGAGAGAAAGGGGAGATTGTAGGGAGTGTGGAGGGAAAGGGGGAGTAGAGTGTGGGGGAGAATGGAGGGAGACAGGAGAGAGTGGAGGGAATGTGAGAGGAGAGGGAGAGAGGGAGTGTGAGGGAGAATGGAGGGAGACAGGAGAGAGAGAGTGGAGGGAATGTGAGATGAGGGGGAGTGAAGGGAGACAGGAGAGAGTTTAGGGAGTGTGAGAGGAGAGGGAGAGGGGGAGAGAGAGAGGAGAGGGAGAGAGTGTGAGAGGAGAGGGAGAGAGAGGGGGTTTCCGGTGGAGTATTTTAAGAAGCAGCCGCGTGTCTTCAAAGGTATGAGTGCTGCGTCAGAGAGGACCGACACACTCCTATTACACTGTGTATGCATGTGCCAAGACAACCATACACCAATCTCGTTCCTCTGCTGCAGGTAGGCGGCTACAGGTGTCTTATGATCGGTAAAATGTGCTGTTGACAGACTGATATGCTACATTTATTTTAATACAGCTGCTTCCTGAAGACTGTCCCAAAACCTTTCATTTAGAAGGATTTCCGGTTCCAACTCAAGAAAGCACTGTGAATATACCATGTGTTCATGGAGGGGATTCTGAACCCTCATCCTCGTAACTTGAGAGTCCTCAACGGCACACACAACGGTGTTTAGTCACTAGCATTCTCTATCACATCGGCTAAAGAGGCATTGCACTTACAGAGTGTAAGTGCAAAACACTTACACTCTGATGCCTAGTCGGTGTCGATCCAGCCACATATGAGTGAACAGAGCACATCTCCAAATCTCAGCTCCAGGGCTAAGCTCCCCTACTGACTGCCTGGGATCACTGGGCTTGTTTAATAACACTGCTAGACACTTAGCAATAAGGTGTATGTTAGTGAAGCAAACTGTTTACATGCACACTTAGCAGACACACAACCCTAAGAATTAAGTAGGGCACTTCAAGTCCTGAGCCTTCCTCTTCTGAGATCGGCACACCAAACGCAAATGATTGGTGTATAGCAAGACACAATGCACCAATGACACAAACATGTGATCGAATTGCTTTACATTTGACCCCAGGGTTGGTTACATTAGGGGAGTTCCTTGCTCAGAGCTTTATAGGTACAATATAATTAAATTGTATATAAAGTGCATGTGAAGCTAGTGGCTTTGCACTGTCAGGGTCTCTCTGACTTGTTTAATGGCTAACTAACTGACGTTTAAAGTAAATGCTCTGAGAAGAAGGCAGGGTGCAGGCTGACCACAGTCTGCACCCAAAGCGGTCCTTGGCTCCGTGTTGACAAGAGTGCTGCTGACCAAGTGACTATCATTGGTTACTTAAAATCCTGGAGTAAACTGGTCTTTTGCGTTAGACAGGCAGGGTTTCGGGACGGTTTGACACTTGATTCGTGTTTGCATGACGAGAAAACGCACAGGGGACAATGGGGAAAGAGGCGATGACGCCACCATAATGAATTGTTTATGATTTCTATTGAACAACGTTTAAGAGATAAGGCCCTAGACCCCACCTCCACCCCAAAAAACGATTCCAGTGTAAGAATGCCACTTTCACGGTCAAGTTTGTATATTTGTTTTTATACATCCATACTGTATGTATTAACGAATATACGTTTGGTTAGATAGGCCACGGCTAGCTGGCTAGCACAATTGCTAGTATTACGTGGTTAGGCCGTGCTTAAGTGATGACAGAACTCCCTACCAATGCAACCGGTTTTACGAGCCTGAGCTTGGTTAGTGAGTGAAACAAAAGTGATACCTCACGTGGATATTCAAACGTTTGTAAGTCATGATTTCAAAAACACACCTAGTCGAGCGATTGTAAACTATTGCCAGCATCATCACGCAAAATGTCCATCACGACACCACCAGTTAAAGCTGACATTATATGCATTAGCTGGCAGAACATGTCTGATATTAAAGTAACAGGTTAGCAAAAAGCCAGCTATTTAGAATATTTCCCATATCACATAAATGTACGGCATTAAATGGATAACCTAGATAGCTAGTTAGCTGCTACTAACGTTAGCCTAGCAGCTAGTGACAAAGAGTTCAGCAAACTTGTGGAGTGGGCCTTCTGCTTGGATGACTAGCACCCCAACATGAAACTGGAGAGCTCTGGACAAGCATCTTACCAACCGTTCTAGTTTGCTAACGAGTAGATCAACAAATAGTTTTGAACAAGGAAAACAGAATGTCATGCCAAACTCCGTGTTGACAAACCCTGCCCTGTTGCCGCTCACCTATGGTGGAGATGAAGGTTGTGTTGAATGCGTCGTCAGAGAAGCGGAACAGCACGCACGTCTTCCCCACGCCCGAGTCTCCGATCAGAAGCAGCTTGAACAGCAAATCGTACGTCTTCTTCGCCATTGAATAACAAGTTGTGTTTACCGGAAAATAAGAAAAAGAACTATCTATCGTAGAAGTCTAGCCAGCCTCTTATCCAACCACACGGACTGCACTGGAAATCTCTGCTTCTTGGATAGCGTTAGCTACCTATGTTGATATCTAGGTGTCTAGTTAGAGTTAATACTGCTGGATAGCGTATCAGAACCGTATTCAACAATAATGTAATGTCCAAACGGGACTGTTACTCTCACAGAATGTGAAAATAAAGCTAAAATAAGGTATCCTTCCGTGTGATTCCACTTTCCACTCTTTCTTTCTCCCTCAGTCGGGACAAAATGGCTCCCCTCTCTAGCCTACCGACTCACTCTTTCTTCAAACTAGCAGCAAGCTAATTCAAATTCTTCATAAATTCCGTCATTCCAGCCACTTCAAGAATCACGATTAGGATCAGTGGTACAATTTCGGACGTTGAAAGTGTGTCAAATAACGACTTAATTACAGTTATTTATTTTCTCGATGATAAGAAGCCGAAACAGACGACCGCCGTCGCCTTCGAATGGAACAACTACGGCGACACCCGAGAATTATAGACACGCCCTTTTCCCGCCCCTTTGGTTAAAATTCCGGCATGTGATTGGAATACATAACTGTTTGTCAATGTATATAGAAATCGAATTGTCTATTTCGTCAACTGTCCACGGGTTAAAGCGTCACTGAAACTGACATGTGGAAAGGGCAAATATTACTGCGGGACTATTTCGGACATCTCGGCTCGGACTCTCACATCACTTTACTGTATGAAAAGAAATGATCAGATCCAAAATGGCTTCTAGTTTCTTTGCTGTCCGGGGTGTGTTCGCTATGGCAAGCTAGTTGGCAAGGGGGGAGTTATTTGATACGGCAGAGGTGACGATCCCAGCTGTGAGTCAAACCAAGTAAAGTGATGTCATATTAATGTCCTGTGCATGTCACGGGCGTTTCCTCCCAGACCCCAAACCCCAAAACGTCAAAAGTTTGTTTTTCTAAGTATGGCAGTGGTAACCAAATTGATCTAATTTATTTACACAAATGTGAGAATGTTATGGAAGTGGGTACATTTGTATCCCTTTGTGTGTGTGTGTGTGTGTGTGTGTGTGTGTGTGTGTGTGTGTGTGTGTGTGTGTGTGTGTGTGTGTGTGTGTGTGTGTGTGTGTGTGTGTGTGTGTGTGTGTGTGTGTGTGTGTGTGTGTGTAAAGAAAGAGGAGTTTGTATCCATCATTGAAACTGATGAACCTAGACACTCCTACAGGAATGTTGAGCATGCCCTGCTTTCTACAGCCAAGTAGAGACACGACAGGCACTTACACACCACGGAAACAATGTCAAGCCAATTCGCTAAATAAAAAAAAACACACTAGTTTGTTAGCTGAAGTGTTAGGCCTATTTGTTGGGATTGCAGAGATTCATTGGGAGTGTATTATAAGCGAAGTGCCATATAGGCCTATACACAGCATTAAAACTATGCTCCTCCGGGTAAAAACTTAAATAAAACAGGCAACAACAATAATTCTGTCCTCTCCTGGTGCGAATGGTGTACTTTTCATCCCATCAGGGGCTTCCGACCAGCTGGTGGTGCTGTTGTTAAACATTTGAGTACACTGCGGACGTATTTTAACCACACAAGACCTTACTTTTAATGGGAATTTGATGCTCATTATTTTTTCGATTATATGATATCCAACCATTAGCCAGTGGACCATAGGCTAAAATGCAATCATTAGATTCTGCTTATTTCTTCAGCGCCCGTTGCGAACACAATAGGCTACCGGGCTACTGATCATTTACAATAGGCCCATAGAGAATAAGCTTTTCTCATCCAAAACTTGAGAATGAGAATTTAAAAAGAAAAAAGAAAGCGACCTTTAGGCTACTAGCAAGTTGCAACTCGGCAAGACTACCAAACAGGCAATAACAATCACTGGAGGCTATACTAGCTTTCATCCAACTCCATTTCCCATGGTTCAATGTTGCTTTCTGCAGTGATGTGGGGTGTGGTTGAATGAGGTAATTGTGTGTGTGTGCGTGTATGTGTGTGTATGTTGTGTGTGCGCGCGCCTGCAGGCAACAGCCAAGTCTGACTGTGGAACTCAGTTGCTGCACAGCCACATCTCCATCCTATGACAAGCATCCGTGCATTTCGGTCGTTCAAGGGCCAGGGAGAATTGGCAGCTCCGGGATGGGAATATATTTGGAACGAAATATTGCCTGACGGAATGTTCCGGTGAAACCATTTTAATGGGTGTTTTTATTAACGAATCTCAACAGACGGACATGCAGTGGAACCGAGCGGATCATCGCCTAGTCGCGTGAGAGGCCGTGATTAGCAATTTCAGGCAATTATCTGTCTAAAGGAAAGCTGATAGGCTAAATAATACTAGCCTACTGTAAAATTAGACAGATAGGGGCGTGAGAGTCAATGTTCACAGTGAATTTCCGAATGCTTTAATATTTTCACAGTAGCCAAAGTGTTGTAATATTCCAGTCAGACGTGCATTGGAAGCGAATAATTAGGCCCACTCGAATTCTCTCTGACAGGCAAATTAGGACATTATAGGCATTACAGCCAGATTTATTATTATTAGGATTTTGTTTAAAATATCAAACAAAAAATATAAACATGTCAAAATGTAAGAGTAGCGAGTCGGTGAAGGTTGTGATTCGATGTCGACCGTCTAACCGAAAAGAGGAGACGGGCGGTTCGGGAAGTGGGATCGTGGAGATGGATGTGCGCCTTGGTCAAGTGGTCCTACGGAATCCACGCGCACCGCTCACTGAACCAAGGAAGACATTCACATTCGATGCGGTGTACGACGCCAGCTCTAAGCAACGAGACCTTTATGATGAGGCTGTGAGGCCATTGATTGAATCTGTGCTCGAGGGCTTCAACGGGACCATTTTTGCATACGGACAAACGGGCACAGGGAAAACATACACAATGCAAGGGGCATGGCTCGACCCAGAGAAGCGGGGAGTGATTCCCAATGCTTTCGATCACATATTCACACATATCTCTCGCTCCCAGTCAGACAGACAATACCTGGTACAGGCTTCCTACCTGGAGATCTACCTCGAGGAGATCCGGGATCTTTTGGATCCCAACCATGCCCATGCCAGAGCCCTGGAGCTCCGGGAGAACCCGGAGAGTGGGGTGTACGTACGTGACCTGACCTCCTGCGTGTGTAAGAGCGTGAAGGAGATCGAGGAGGTCATGAACGTGGGGAACCAGGCCCGCTCCGTGGGCGCCACGGATATGAACGATCACTCGTCTCGCTCCCACACCCTGTTCCTGATCACCGTGGAGTGCAGCCAGCCGGGCCCGGACGGGCGCAAACACATCAGGGTGGGCCGGCTCAACCTGGTGGACCTGGCGGGCAGCGAGCGTCAGGCCAAGACCGGAGTGCGCGGAGAACGCCTGAAGGAGGCCGCGAAGATCAACCTGTCCCTCTCGGCGCTGGGGAACGTCATCTCAGCCCTGGCCGATGGGCGGAGCGGGCATGTGCCGTACCGGGACTCCAAACTGACCCGCCTGCTGCAGGACTCGCTCGGCGGTAACGCCAAGACCGTCATGGTGGCCACGCTAGGCCCGGCCTCGCCGCACTACGAAGAGACACTGACCACCCTGCGCTATGCTAACCGCGCCAAGAACATTCAGAACCAGCCGAGGGTGAACGAGGACCCCAAAGATGCTCTGCTCAGGGAGTTCCAGAGTGAGATAGCGCGTCTCAGGGCCCAACTCAACCACAGGAAGGGGCGGGACAAACACAGGAAGGAGGAGGGAGATGGAGAGAGCTGGGACGGAGAGGGGGGAGAGGAGTTGGATGGAGCGGAGGAGGAGTTGGAAAAGGAGGGGCGGGAGTACGTGAAGCAGCAGGAGCAGCGATTGGAGCAGGAGAAGGAAGCCATTCGAGAGGACCACTCCTTATTGGCCGAGGAGAAGCAGAGGCTTCTGGGAGAGAAGGAGAAGATGATGGGAAACCTGAGGAAGGAGCAGGAGGCTACTGAACAGCTTACTGCTAAATACAAGGTAAAGATGGAGGTGGCAGGGAGTGAAGGATGGAGTTAGTAAGGGAGACACCTACACAGGCTTTAACAGCTTGATGTAGCTACAGCTATGTTTGCACACACACACACTGTTTAAACAAAGTGTGTGGCACCGCATGTGTACCTCCCCCTATTATACACGCATGGGACAAGAAAGTGGCACACACACTAACCCACGGACACACAGTCTAATCCAGACAGTTAGATTAAGGACAACCTATGAGATTATATGTGTGGTATTCCATTGATCTGGAGATTACAGGGAATTACAGCAACTTTGGCAACTTCATACCTAATTAAACTGAGCTTAAGTGGGTGTATGTGCTTCATTTTATTTACTGGATGAGAGAGAAAAACAGCCTTCTGGGTGGTATGGATGTCTAGACTGTTGTCCACACACACACACACAGACACACTGGTCATCACACTGAAGAGTGAGAAAGAGCTCGGTCATAAAGCCAGTCACTAATGCCGTCATGCAGGATGACTACTGCTTATACGACTGCACTACAAGCTCTCTATGGTCTACTCTGCGTGACTGATCTCTGAGGGATTCATCTGCTAAAACTGGGTTTGATGTCAGGTGATTCTTAGCCAGTCACCAGTATTCAAATAATCTCTCTTCTACAATAAAGAGGGAGTCTGATATAGATATGGAAAATACTTCCTGTGTTTGGTCTACTTCCTGTGTTTGGTCTACTTCCTGTGTGTGGTCTGTTGGCCCCAGTGGTGGACATGTCTTTTTCTTCCACATGCTATGCTGTGGTAATGTGAACTGACCGGTAAGAGAACGTTGTTTTCACTGTAAGGCTTTGGATTATCCAAGCTCATGTTTCATCTGACTGGTGCTGTCTGGAAACAACCAACCAATCATAACCTGTAGTCTGCAGGCTACTTTTTTCTGCTTGTCTAGTCCACCAATCCAGACTCGTTCCTAGGCAGGGAGGACAGTTTGAGAAAGGCTGTGTGTGGGGGCTGTTTACATTGAACCCTAAAATGTGAATTCATATTCTTCAAACATCAGATCTTCACAAAACAAATGATCTCAAAGATGAAACAGAAATGAATATCAGAGGATAATGAAAGAAGGCAATACTAATATTTTTTAATGCCTCGTTTTCAAAGACAGCATGCTGTTCGGACCCTTAAAGGAACAGTGAAGTGAAATGAAGAAGCCAGCTCGTTATCAGAGCTGTGTGGTTAGGGCTGAGCTCTCAGTAGGATCCTGCTGACTCCCCACTGAACACTATTTTTAGAACCTTTCTGGGGCAGAATTCCACATTCTCTTATCTTTCTATCTAGGATCTGTTTGCTTGTCTGTCTGTCTGTCTGTCTGTCTGTATAGTGAGAGCTACCGGTTTCTCACCGAGGCAACCGTCTCTCACAAGTCCCTGTGAGAGCCCTTCAGCCAGCTGGGGTTCGTCCAATCACATTGGAGAGCCAACAACAATGGCCGCTAACCTCACAGGAAACAGACGTGCGCGTGCACACACGCACACACACACTAGTGGGGTGTATCATCCTGTTTCCTGTTTACGTGGCCGTCTTCCTCTCGTAAGAGGGGTCCAGAGGTTGGATTAAAGGGATGAAGACAGGAGAAGGGAGATGTGTGTGTGTGTGTGTGTGGTGAGTCATTAGTGGGGGATGAAGACAGGAGAAGGGGATGTGTGTGTGTGTGTGTGTGTGTGTGTGTGTGGTGAGTCATTAGTGGGGGGTTAAGTAGATAGAAACACTCATCTCCATCACTCAGCATGGGGGGGCGGGACTGCTGAAATATGGATGAATCAGGTCTGTGTGTGTCTGTGTGTGTGCATACAAGCATCTATTGAGTCTGCCATCTGAAAGGCAGTGGAAGAGACAGATCCATGCATTATAGAACACAGACCTCCCTCTCCCTCTGTTTCTCTCGCCCCGTCCCTGTTAAGTGAAGGTGGTAGGAGAGAATGGAGAGGGTTGACGAGATCCAAGGTTGTGTGTGTCTGAACGGTTATCTTGTCCTAGGTATGTGAGTCAGGAAGGTCCACCTCACTCACTATCTCTCCATCTGCCTCTCGCTCTCTCTCGCACACAGAGACACACATGCACACAGAGACACACATGCACACAGACACACATGCACACAGAGACACACATGCACACAGAGACACACATGCACACAGACACACATGCACACAGAGACACACATGCACACAGAGACACACATGCACACAGAGACACACATGCACACAGAGACACACATGCACACAGAGACACACATGCACACAAGCAGTGAGAAGTAGATATGATGTATTTTTAGTGCAACCCAGCAAGCTGAGCTGCTCTCAGCTCGGATGACCCAGCTCTCCTTCCCCCCCCCCCCCTCTCCCCCTCTTTCTCCCTCTCCCCCTCTCTCTCTCCCTCTCTGGCCTCTACATTAAGTCAACGTACATGTACAAGAAGAACTGAAGCGAGCACATACGAGTACGCAGAGGCCCACTCGGTCAAAGAGAGCTTTATTTCAAGACAGCAGAGAGGGAAAGTAAAGAGGGAGTGGGGTAAATGGACAGAGAGGTTTGTAATAACATCAGAATACACTAACAGCCTCCTGTCCTTCCTCTACGTGGATACATCTCTGGTTTCCCTCTCATCTGCTTTTGTGTGTGTGTGCGTGTGTGTGTCAGATAAAAACAATGTGGATCGATGGCCTCTTATTCTAAGAAGTCTCCGATTTCTGAGAGTCGTCCCTCACTTGAGCTTCCCTTCATCTCTGTTTGACTTCTCTAAAGGTGTACAGTATAACGAGTAGTGAAGCACGGAAACAGAGGCTCCATACCCAGACTGTGTGATGAGAGAGAGGGGGAATACTGTCTGACAGAGGATGGCCCTGAGATGAATCAGCCCTTTAATGACGTTTAAAAAACTGTGACAGAACACAAAGAGCTGCACACTGCTGCAGTCAGACACACACACACACGCACACTGCACGTACATACACACCACACACACACACACATACGGCCTACACACACAAAGGCAGCGTGAAACAATGAGCCTTTCACTGAGGGCTTGCTGCAAATGCACCCCAGCTCTTCATGAGGGCTTTACTGTACTGTGTGTGTCTGTATGTGTGTACGAGGGTGTGTGTCTGTGTACGGGAGTGTGTTTGTGTGTGTACATGGGGGTGAGTGTCTGTGAGAAAGTAGCTGAAGGAAGGAAATAGGAGAAAGTGGGCACACATACACAGCACACTGTGGAATTCTGGGAGTGGAATGTGACCCTCATAGAAAAACACCCCCCCCCTCCTCTCTCTTTGTACCTCTCTTTCACTCTGTCAGTTTCTGCTGTTTGATGTGAGACTGTTTGCCCTCAGGGTAGGGGTCAGCCAGGAGCCCAGAAGAAGAGATCTGTGTGTGTGTGTGTGTCGGTGAAAAATGTGCATATAATTCTACTCTTAAAACGATTACATCACTGAGACCCGAAGGTCTTAATCTCCACCACAAGACCAAATGCTTTGACCGAGACTCAATCACGGAGCAAAACGTAACATTTGAAGTGTTTAATAGTCAACGCTCTCAGATCCACGTGAACTACTGCTGTGTCACGTCACCAAACATGTCCCAGAGACACCCGACCAAGGAGTGGAGCTTGTCTCTCTTTATGCCTGCTTTTGAAACATATCTAAGTAAATTCTTTTACGTGCTTTGAACATGTGTGTTTTCAATCTGAGGCGATGGAGAGCAAGCTGCTGGTGGGGGGTAAGAACATCATGGACCACACCAACGAACAGCAGAAGATGCTGGAGATCAGAAGACAGGAGATTGCAGAGCAGGTAACTGGCTGACGACTAATATGTTATTTTGGTGGAGCTGTAGCTGGGTTTGTAACACACTTTCTGTGATTTGTGCATCTGTGATTGTGTGTATATGTGTGTGTCTGTGTGTGTATATATATGTGTGTGTGTGTGTGTAGACACGCAGGGAAAGGGAGATGCAGCAGCAGGTGTTGGTTCGAGATGAGGAAACTCTGGAGCTGAAGGAAACCTTCTCCTCCCTGCAGCAAGAGGTGGAGGCCAAGACCAAGAAACTCAAGAAGGTGAGACAGACACTGTCTCTCTCTCTCTCTCTCTCTCTCTCTCTCTCTCTCTCTCTCTCTCTCTCTCTCTCTCTCTCTCTCGCTCTCTCTCTCTCTCTCTCTCTCTCTCTCTCTCTCTCCTCTCTCTCTCTCTCCCTCTCTCTCTCTCTCTCTCTCTCTCTCTTCCTCTCACGCACACAAAAACACACACAGAGATGATTCCTAATCCTAATGTGAGTGTTCCCTCTGACCCTCTGACACGGACCTAATGACCCCCCCCCCCCTCCCCTGCCACGGACACACACTCCGGACACACACTCCGGACACACACTTAATCTCAGTACCTGAAGGTTTGTCTTCCCGTCTGTACCTAACCTCCCCTCCGTCTCCCCCAGGCTAGCCCCACTAACCCAGGCTAGACACACTAACCCAGGCTAGCCCCACTAACCCAGGCTAGCCCCACTAACCCAGGCTAGACACACTAACCCAGGCTAGCCACACTAACCCAGGCTAGCCCCACTAACCCAGGCTAGACACACTAACCCATGCTAGCCAAACTAACCCAGGCTAGCCACACTAACCTGCCCTGCTTCACTCATCTGTTCACCTGGAACACACCAGCTGTCTCCTGCTAACCCCTAACCCTGCTGCCTTCCTGCCCAGTCCCAGCCCCAGCCCCAGTCCCAGCCCCAGTCCCAGTCCCAGCCCCAGTCCCACCCTGCGCCAGTCCCCGAGTCTTTGTTCTCCAGCTCTCGTCCTAACTCCTCATCTCTGGCAGACTAAGAGTCTCTGTGTTTGTGAATGGAACTGTAAGAGACCAGATAACCTTCTCTTTGCCCTAACCTTGCCCCTGTGCCATCTTGAACCAGCTGCATGGATGGGGTCTTTGATGAGAATGGGAGGGAGAGGGTGGGAGAATGGGAACGCTGGGAAATAAGAAAACGAAGGAGGACGGTACAACTATAGCAGTATGACTTTGATTAGCTTGACTTTCCTTTGTGTATCGACCCCTCCTGTGCTGTTGCTATAGGCAACAAGGAGGTAGCCCTGGAAACGTGCCAGGTGACACATCCTTCTCCCCCCCCCCCCCTCTCTCAGCTCTATGCCAAGCTGCAGTGTGTGAAGGCAGAGATTCAGGACGTCAACGACGAGCATGTGAGGAGCAGACAAGAGCTGGAACAGACCCAGAACGAACTCACGCGAGAACTCAAATTCAAGTACGTCTGTAGAAGCGACCAATCAGAAACGAGCTGACGTGTCACGCACTCATGTTACTGTCTCAGTCTAACAGTTTGTGTGTGTGTGTGTGTATAGGTATCTGATCATAGAGAACTTCATTCCACCTGAAGAGAAGAATAAGATCATGAACAGATTGACCTTTGACACTGAGGAGGACCAGTGGAAGTTCCAGCCTCTGGTTCCTGCTGAGAGGTGTGGACGTCTCTGAGTTGGTCTCCTGGAGTTACTGATCAGACGTGACGACAAACCAACACCTCTCTCCTTACTTTCCTGTTTCTGTCCATCTCCGTCTGTCTCGCAGTAAATTCTCTCAGATGAAGAAGAGGCGGCCGACCTCTGCAGTGGGGTACAAACGAGCCATCAGCCAGTTCGCCCGGGTCGCCATTTCCATGGGATCCCATTCCAGATACAAGGTGTGTGTGAGTGTGTGTGTGTGAGTGTGTGTGAGTGTGTGTGTGAGTGTGTGCGTGAGTGTGTGTGCGTGAGTGTGTGTGTGTGAGTGTGTGTGCGTGAGTGTGTGTGTGTGCGTGAGCGCATGATGACAAAAGAGAGACATCATGACACGTCTCCACCGTCATGTCTGTTCTGAAAGCCGATTGGCCTGCTTCTACACAACGTCCCAGCGTGTCATACTAGTGACGTGTGCGTCTGTGCTTGTGGATGAGCAGGCTGAAAACATCATGTTCCTGGAGCTGGATGTGACTCCTCCTACGCCCCTGCCCCTGGACCTCCCCCCTGGGGGCCAGCCGGACGACAGTCCCAGCCAGGACTCCCCACAGAGAGAGAGGGCGGCTCGGGTTCGAAAGTCACGGTCCTGGTGAGAACTAGACGACAGGTCCCCCTGACCTGGTTACACACACACAATAACACACACACCCATGCACTCACAGTGACCCACACACATACAGCTCTTATGATCTAGCGACAGCGGTAAAGCTTATCTGAGACTCATCTGGATTATATAAAGATTAGCCCCATCTTCTCCAGATGATGAACTCCAGGTTCCTCTTCTGTGGGCTAATCTGTCCCTAAATCCACAGTTATTGGTTAATGTCATTAACTACCTCTAGGGAGAACCTGAGCTAAAACTGAGCCTGATGTGATATATATCTTGTTCTTGTGTGCAGGTGCCAGGCTCCACGTACCATCACTTCCTCATCCTCCAACGTTTCCCTGTCAACCCACACCACAGCAACCCCCACAGCAGCCCAGTGAAGACCTTCTCTGCAGATTTCCTGCTTTAATCTATTCCAATGCAAAGACTCAATTACCCAGACTGCCCCAGGGGACTGACAGACAGCAACCATCCATCCTCCATCCTTGCATGTCTTAAGTGTGGCATAGTTAATCTCCCTCTGCGTGCTTGGAGGTCGTGGAAGAGGACTGGAGTCAACCTTTAACCGCTCACCTTGGATAGTGTACAGATTGGACCTGGAGCTGTGTGTGTATGTGTGTGTGTATGTTTTATTGTCTGCGATGCACAAAGAACTGAGAGACCACAAACAGTCTCAGCAGAATATCCAGTCAGATGTCAAAGTCACGGTTTGGGATTTTGGGGGGGGTTTATGTCTGTGATGGGGGAGGGGGGAGGGGAGGAACATCGCTGTGGGGTATTTGACAAAAGACTCAGTCTGCACTGTGCACACAGGTATTTTGAAATAGCCACTGGGACTATCGAGCCAGTCAGTATAGTAACCATAGCGATAAGACAAGGGTGTAACCCCTGACCCTTGATCATGTGCTCTCAACCCATCAGACATGTCATCGTGTAAAACAACCAGTCTGCTGTAACCCATACTGTAGTCACCCACACCCTAGAAGAGCAGGCAGGGGGATTCTAGCTTATCCTACTCACACACTACCTCATGCACACACACACACACTTCCAGGGAGAGTAGGGGGTTAAGCAGATCGGTTTGAACTGTTGGGGTGTGGGGTTCAGGGTTTAGGGCTCATTACATTGGTAGGGTAAAGAGTATCACACAGGAAGTAAGTCTGGCTAATCTATTACTGTATAATTGATGCCAGAGCTCAGATAACGACCGATCACCCCACCAGGCAAGAAGAACGAGCACAGAGCGCGAGTCTCTGTCTAAACCGAGTCAGTTCTCATGAAACATTCCAAAATGGTACGCCCTCGAATATGGCTTCCACCTGCTGTACGTGACCACCAGAGTGGTCTTAGCCTTGTGACGTCTTCAGCCCCACTGTACGACTCGTCCTGTCAGCCTCTGTACTGCCTCTGCCAAGCTGCTGTCAGTCTCCTACGCCGCAGACTGCAGGCCCTGTAAATGTATTCTACTGTATAAAGATGTGTGTGTATGTGTGTGTGTTGTGTTGTGTTTGAGGGAGCTGGGATGGAGATGACAGGAAGGGGTGGGGCTATACGGTGGTTGAATGTGGAGGAGAATCGGGAAGTCATGGAGGGGGGGAGGGACCGGAGCCTGTTTCCATGGTAACGCGCCGGGAGAGGGAAGAGAGTTCATCTGTGTAACATAGCGGTCTGCTGCCAATCTGAGCGCAAGACTACAGAGAGCGAGGGAGAGAGAGAGAGAAATACAAATAAAGATACTGCAAATAAACAGACCTGTGTGTGTGTGTCTCAAAATAGGTTTGATGAGATGTGACTTGTGACAATTCCATCAGGACCAGTGCTTGAGGAGTGGACAGTCCGGGCTCCGCTCTGACAAGGAGGAAGCTGTAGGTCATTTACATTTGTAGGTTAAGTGAGAGTCAACGTTTCCTTTGGTGAAAACCTCCTCTCTTACTCCTTTATCTGTGCTTCCCAGGACTGTCCAGGCACGTCTAGACCAGTACACTGGCATATGTGGTCTAATTCAGTCAGATGGCCGAGCGGTTAGGGAATCGGGCTATTAATCAGAAGGTTGCCGGTTCGATTCCCGGCCGTGAAAAATGACGTTGTGTCCTTGGGAAAGGCACTTCACCCTACTTGCCTCGGGGGGGAATGATCCTGTATTTACTGTAAGTAGCTCTGGATAAGAGCGTCTGCTAGATGAATAAATGGTCATGTAAATGTAACTCGTTCACTTTAGATCGAGTAAGGTAGTGGACTGCTGCATTGGAAACTCTGCAACAGTGAATCAGTTTGCAATCATTTATTGATTAGCTGAGAGGACGAACCTGCATATTAGATGCCGTTTAGGAAATAATTCTGACTTTTCTTACACAAACACATATGAAACACATCCACATATGAAACGTTCACACACATACATAGTACTGAAAACTCACATCCACATATGTGAAATGCTCGCATAGACACATATGAAACGCACATGTGAAATATATTATTGTTGCTTGCTTTTTTCCACAGGTACACTCTTGCACTTTTGAGGTTGCTGTTTAATTGTAACTTGTCTAACTACATGCTCTTATTGTTCTTCCCTTTGGGATTTATTTGGTTTTCACAATATATGCTTCATGTTTGGCTACCCGCAATGTTTGGAGCTATCTCGTTGTTATGATCAGTGACCTATGCACTTCTGTAAAACTCTCTCTTGGAAGTTGCTTTGGATAAAAGTGTCTGCTAAATGCATAAATGTAATGTAAATGAAATACTTTGTTGCTGTAGCCTACGGACGTGGATTTTTCTGGTATCAGTACATTACTTCACTATTAATTTTTCTGACAACTGTTTACTTTCACTCCTTAAATTATTTACACAAATATCTGTACTTTCTACTTCTTACATTTTAAAGACAGCTTACTTTAGTTGTAATCTGTATTTGGTGGCATGATCAATATTATTTCTTTGCGCACCTTTTTTAACGTTCTGGCTATCACGCACAACAAACGTAAGCTTGTCTACGAAGCTATCATGGAGCAAGGCAGCAGGCAACAAAAAAAAGCAATTTTGAAAAAAACTTTTTGTGTCGTGTTGTGTGCGAAAAAAGGTTTCGAAAGATTTAAACAATATTTTCGAAATAATGTATTACAAAAACCTGAAACATTTTAGTGTCGTGTTGTGTGTGAAAAAAGGTTTCGAAAGATTTAAACAATATTTTCGAACAAAAGTTTGCCTCATTGATGAGTACTTGATGAGGACTATTATACTATACTGTACTATGCTCTAGGCTCCTCTTCTCCTCTCCTCCTCTTCTATCCTCTCCGTTAACTTTACGTCTGAAAAAAAAAGTTTTGAAAGGTTGAAAAAATATTTGATAATAAAGGTTTCGAAAAAAAAGTTTCGAAAGGTTGAAAAAGTATTTTCGAAAAAAATGTTTGGAAGTTTGGAACACGGGTTGCTGTTTCAGTGCTGCAGGAAAGCTTCTGCTGCCATCTAGTGGTTGACTGGAGCCAGGGCCGAAACAGAAGCACAGACCGAAGGATGGGAAACCGTTATCATAATTTTACTTTGACACTTATGTTGTTTTCACGGCTGGGGAAAAGGAAAGGAAAGTAGGGTATCCAAAGTTTAGGAAAAACATCCATATATTTTACAGCACTGAAGTGTCTGTTGGCTCCCTCTTGTGGTAATGTTGGTGACAATACAATGCGTGTGTGTGAAAACTGACGGTAAAGTGGAATACGTCTGGCGAGGTTATCATTGTGGCAATGTGTCATTCAAGGAAAACAAACCTTACATGTAGGGCCTACACACCTTTTTAAAATCTCCAGTATAGCCAATATGTGTGTGCATATGTGTTTTCTCAGGTTGCCAAGATGAAATTCCATCTTGGCACCTCATGACACCACCCTCATTGGGCTCATCTCTGACGGGGACGAGTCTGATTATAGGTGGGAAGCTGACAACCTGGTGACCTGGTGCAGCCAGAACAACTTAGAGCTCAATGCTCTTAAGACAGTGGAGATGGTTGTGGACTTCAGGAAGAATACAGCCCCACTCACCCCCATCACCCTGTGCGACTCCCCAGTCAACACTGTGGAGTCCTTCCGCTTCCTGGGCACCATCCTCTCCCAGGACCTCAAGTGGGAACTGAACATCAGCTCCCTCACCAAAAAAGCACAACAGAGGATGTACTTCCTACGGCAGCTGAAGAAATTCAACCTGCCAAAGACGATCATGGTGCACTTCTACACAGCCATCATTGAGTCCATCCTCACCTCTTCCATCACCGTCTGGTACGCTGCTGCCACTGCCAAGGACAAGAGCAGACTGTAGTGTATCATCCGCACTGCTGAGAAGGTGATCGGCTGCAATCTGCCTACCCTCGAGGACCTTAACACCTCGAGGACCCTGAGGCGAGCGAGGAAGATTGTGGCCAACCCCTCCCACCCTGGTCACTCCCTGTTCCAGCTACTCCCCTCCGGCAGAAGGCTGCGGTCCATCAGGACCAAAACCTCACGCCATAAGAACAGTTTCTTTCCATCTGCTACTGGCCTCTTCAACAAGGCCAAGGACTCCCATTGACATTCATTCATTATTTAACCCAGTATCTGATTGCACTATTGCACTATGTTGACCACTCATGCTGCTCATTCTTATCCTTATTCTTATATATATTTTATATTTAAATTGTTTTATTCTTAGATTGTTTACTTCTTAGGAATAGTTAAACTTCTGTACCTTTACTTAATTTAAGATTCGTATATGTTTAGTGTTTGCACCTCCCTGCCACAGTAAATTCCGTGTTTGTATAACATACATGGCGAATAAACCGAATTCTGATTCTGATTCTGAAATGGCCTAACCTCCTTGCCATGCTCATCCCAAACTGCTAGCAGGGTCTAGCACAAAACACACACTGATATTTTAAAGAAAAGGAGTGCGCGAATGTGGCCAACCGTGTGTGTGTATCGCATACCTCTGATGAATTTCACAACTCCGAGAGCATGTACATT
>NC_085025.1:2951338-2970075 GCF_963692335.1 Osmerus eperlanus
AGCGGCCCAGGTTCGATTCCGGCTCGGGCCATTCCTGCATGTCCTCCCCTCTCTCTCTCTCCCATACATTTCCTGTCTCTTACTGTCTTTGTCCAATAAAACCACAAAAAGGCAACAAAATATACTGTATCTAATATATATTTTTTTTTTTCATTGAATGAGTGGGAATGCTACCCAACGCTAAAGTGAGTGTGCTACAGTGTGTCAGCTGGCTGGAGAAAGTAAACAAGTTGGAGGAGAAGAAGAGGAGAGCAGTGGGAGAGAGAGAAGGGAGAGAGAAGGGAGGGAGGGAGGGTGTGCTAGATGTTATGTGTAAACATTCTGTTGAGCCTGACCTGTCTCCACGCTGTATGATAGAGAGAGTACACCTGTCTCTGGTCATCTGGCAAGGAGCTGCATTTAGGTCTGAGAGGTGTGAGAGTGTGTGTCTGTGTGTGTGTGTGTGTGTGTGTGTGTGTGTGTGTGAGAGAGAGCGTTTTGTGTGTGTGTGAAAGAGAGGCATAGTATAGGAAGGCTGCTTTTGTCTCAGTTGAGGTTAAGTCTCCTGGGAAACTCTGAAATCCTCTGTGGAATGTGGGAGGTGTGTGTGTGTGTGTGCGTGTTTGTAGTGCAACCATTGACAGACAGAGGAAATCCACCATCACTTAGAGAGTTGGTGTTGGGGTCGGCTTGGCAGTGTGTTCATAGAGGAATGCAAATATTTGCAGGGGAGGGGGGGGGGGGGGGGCATGGTGTGACCGTTTCCATGGCGATGGATGCAATCACCAGTGTTTTTTTTTTCTTCTACTGCAACGAATGATCGACAGCTTTCTCTGTACTTGTACCTCGCTCCTACCGTCTCCCTGCGACGTGCTTCAGAGATGTAAGTGTGCAGGCAGCCCTTCAGCCCTGCAACACTGCTCTGTCTATCCACCCGCAAGAACTCCCAGAGGCCAGATGCGATATCAGATTCTGTTAGCTTGTGTCATAAATATTTACCAAACATGCCAGTCATCTCCTAGTGACCGATAGAAGATTCCATCTGGTATAGACTGTCCAGTGAGACACGTACTGATGTGTGAGTGGGAGTGCATTGCTCGCGTCTGTGTTTTGCGTTTCTATTGTTTGGTAAGGCATGTGTTTCCCTCCAGGATGATGATCGAGGAGGGGGGGAGGAGAGAGAGGGGAGACGGCATGGCGGAGAGGAGGCAGATCCTGGTGGAGATGGGTGAGTGACCTTTCACCCCTCGTCTTAATCCCTAATCCCTGCATGACCTGCTCTTGACCCTTACCAGCAACCCCACCCCTCAAATCTGTTCACACCACGGAGACTCTCTTTCTCTCCCTCTCTCTTTCTCTCCCCCCCTCTCTCTCTTTCTCTCTCTTTCTCTCTCTCTCTCCCCCACTCCTTCTCTCTCTCTCTCTCTCTCCCTCTCTCTCCCCCTCTCTCCCTCCCTCCCTCCCTATCTCTATCTCTCTCTCTCTCTCTCTCTCTTTCTCTCAGGTGAACAGAACTTCGATGTCATTCGTCTGTCTACGTACCGTACTGCCTGCAAGTTGAGATACATACAGAAGACTTGCAACTGTAAGTTCTCCCTGTGCAGACACACACACATTCATATTATCATCATTATTACACATGACATTAGCGTTATCATCATTATTACACATTACATTAGAGTTATCATCATTATTACACATGACATTAGCATTACCATCATTATTACACATGACATTAGCATTATCATCATTATTACACATGACATACCTTAACTGTCAGTCTGACTGTCCCCTCCTCCCCTCTCGTCCTCCTCCACCCCCCTCCTCCTCCCCCCCCTCCCTCCTCCTCCCCCCTTCTCCTCCCCCCCCTCCTCCTCCTCCCCCCCTCCCCCCCCCCTCCTCCACCCCCCTCCCCCCCCCTCCTCCCCTCCCCCTCCTCCTCCTCCCCCCTCCTCCCCTCCCCCCCCCCCCCTCCTCCTCCTCCCCCCCTCCCCCCCCCCTCCTCCCCTCCCCCTCCTCCCCTCCTCCCCCCTCCTCCTCCTCCCCCCTCCTCCCCTCCCCCTCCACCCCTCCCCCTCCTCCCCTCCCCCTCCACCCCTCCCCCCCCCCTCCTCCTCCTCCCCCCCCCTCCTCCCCTCCCCCCTCCTCCCCTCCTCCCCCCTCCTCCTCCCCCCTCCTCCCCTCCCCCCCTCCTCCCTCCTCCACCCCCCTCCTCCCCTCCCCTCCTCCCCCCCTCCTCCTCCTTCACCCCCCTCCTCCCCCTCCCCAGTGCACCTGATAGATGTGTATAACGTGATCGAGGCGGTGCGTGACGCTGGTCTGAACACGGTGGAGCTGACAGCCGTGCTGTCGGCGACGCGCCTGGAGAACCTCCTGGCCTCGCTGTTCAACCAGCTGAGCAAGCGGCTGCCCAGCACGCACACCATCAGCCCCCGGCAGAGCACCGCCCTGCTGCTGGACTTCATCCTGGAAGCCCTGGAGAGGTACGCACACACACAGACACACACACACACACACACACTCACAACACAGGGGTGATGACCTGTGTGCTTGTGTGTTCCAGTGAAGCCCACAGTCAGCTGACGGTGATCTCAGTAAAGGCCATGCTGGCCACGTTGTGTGGAGGGAAGCTGGTTGACAAACTGCGATGTGAGTTCATCCTCATCCTCACTCTCTTCCTGCTGTGTTCCCTCTCACACAGCTCCCCCTCCCCCTAGTGGACGGAAGACCACACTTCTTTCTTAACCCCAGTGTGTGTGGGTGTGTGTGTGTGGGGGGGTTGTGTGTGGGTGTGTGTGTGTAGATGTGTTTTCTCAGGTATCTGACTCCAGCGGCGTGTTGCTTCTGTCTAAGTTTGACTGGTACCTGCGTGAGGCTCTGAAGCTGCCCTCGGCCGTGCATGAGGGGCCGTCCTTCAGCTACACACACACCTCTGCACGGGCCTGCTTCCCACAGCAGGTACACACTCAGGTTTCTCGTTCTTTCTCACTCTCACAGTGAGGAGCAGCACACACACACACACGTTATTGTGGAAATGAAGAAAATTCTACATACAGGAGCTGTTATTTATTGTAAGTTATTATTATAGCAGTAATAGAATGATAGTCTGTGTGTGTGTGTGTGTGTGTGTAGAAGAGGGTGCTGCTGAACACGTTCCTGGACTCCATGCTGAGTGAGCCCGCTCCAGAGTGTCTCCTGTGGCTGCCGCTCCTGCACCGCCTGGCAGACGTGGAGAACGGTGAGACACACATTTAGTCATTTAGCAGACGCTCTTATCCAGAGGGACTTACAGTTCCCCCCCGAGGCAAGTAGGGTGAAGTGCCTTGCCCAAGGACACAACGTCATTTTTCACGGCCAGGAATCGAACCTGCAACCTTCAGATTACTAGTCCAATTCTCTAACCGCTCAGCCACCTGACTCCCACCTGACTCACACCACAACCCCTGTACAACTCTGGGGACCCACCCCCTCACACTCTGGGGACCCGCCCCCTCCCTCTGGGGACCCGCCCCCTCACACTCTGGGGACCCGCCCCCTTCCTCTGGGGACCCGCCCCCTCACACTCTGGGGACCCGCCCCCTCCTTCAGGAGACCCGCCCCTTCACACTCTGGGGACCCGCCCCCTCACACTCTAGGGACCCGCCCCCTCACACTCTGGGGACCCGCCCCCTCACACTCTAGGGACCCGCCCCCTCACACTCTGGGGACCCGCCCCCTCACACTCTAGGGACCCGCCCCCTCACTCTGGAGAACCACGGCTGGTGAGGTGGAAGGGTTTTAACCGTGGAAGGGTTTTAACCTGCTGTCTCTCTTCTCTCTCTCTCTTTCCCTCTCTTTCTCTCTCTCTCCGTTTCTCACTGTCTCTCCCTCAGTCTATCACCCAGTGAGGTGTTCGTGCTGCCGCACCAATGGCATGACAGGGTTTCGCTATCGATGCCGGCGTTGTCATGGCTACCAGCTCTGCCAAGACTGCTTCTGGCATGGCAACGTCAGCGGTTCCCATAGCAACCAGCACCAGATGAAGGAGCACTCGACCTGGGTTAGTGGCTGCTGTTCCCCCGGCGCCCTCTAGAGGGTGCTGCGTGTGTGGCAGGTCTACGCTGTGTTCCCTGTGGAGAGGTGTAACAAACAGCCTCCTTAACAGAGATGTATTACCCTACAGACACACAGTAGATACAGTTAAGTGCAATGAAAGGTATCTAAGGTCAACCACATACGTCTAGAAGACAGCGTTCATCTCTTATATGGTTCCTTCCGACTGGTTTAATTTAGACGCTTTTATCGACTCCCATACTGTTTGTGTGTGTGTGTAGAAGTCGTCTGCGGTGAAGCTAGGCCAGGCCCTCAGCAGGACCCTGGGCTGTGCGTCTGGGAGAGAGCCCATCCACCCCCTCTACCCTGAGCTGCCAGAGAGACCCTTGGACCTGGCCAACCTGGTGTAAGAACACACACACACACTTACACACACACACACATACACACTCACACACACACAGATACACACACACACACATACACACACACACACACACATACACACTCACACACACACAGATACACACACACACACATACACACTCACACACACACAGATACACACACACACACATACACACACATACACACTCACACACACACAGATACACACACACACACATACACACACAGATACACACAGTGTCAAACATAAGTGTTTGTATCCTGCTGTGAAGCGCATTGTGTTGCCTTCCGGTATGAAATGCGCTATATAAATAAATAAAGTTAAAGTTAAATATATGCACATGGATACTGTATACACACACACACACACACACATAGGCCTGCATATATACACACATATGTACACACCTTGACACTCACGTTCACAAATATGTATACACGGATGGTAAACGCAAAATCTCTCTCTCACACACGCACAAAAGCCCACAGATGCAGTGACGCAAACACACTCTAGTATTTGTACTGATTTGTCTTAATGCACCAGTGTGGTCGTAGTTCAGTTTGCAGAGAGGATCCAGCTCTCCTAGCTCCTCCCCCTAAAGGAGGGCTCTTTGGAGTTAGTTTAGGTAGAGCAGACAACAGCGATATATCTCTCCGAACTACTGGCAAACACACACACACACAGTCTGTCTATCTCACAGAAATGCACACGCACACACTCACACACTGAATTGTAGAAGGATTACTATCTATCATAAAGTGGTGAGTATGTCCTTTCTTAACAGTTTTAATCTCTCTCTCTGTGTCTCTCTCTCTGTCTCTCTCTCTCTCTCTCTCTCTCTCTCTCTCTCTGTATGTTTGTCTCTCTGTCTTTCTCTCTCTCTGTCTGTCGCTCTCTCTGTCTGTCTCTGAGTCTCTCTCTGTCTCTCTCTGTCTCTCTTTGCTCACATTCTATTTGTCTTTCTCTGTGTGTCGTCGTCCCCCCCCGCCCCTCTGGTGATCTTTGTTCAGTCTGTGCTTGCTCAGGCCAGTACGGCTCAGCGCTGCATGGGTACACACAGACCCCAGAGTGTGTGAGTGTGTGAGTGTGTGAGTGTGTGAGTGTGTGAGTGAGTGAGTGTGTGAGTGAGTGAGTGAGTGAGTGAGTGTGTGTGTGTGTGTGAGAGAGAGAGAGAGAGAGAGAGAGAGAGAGAGAGAGAGAGAGAGAGAGAGAGAGAGAGAGAGAGAGAGAGAGAGAGAGAGAGAGAGTGTTTCTTGTGTGAGTTCATGTGAGATCATGTGAGGGTTGTACATGCATATTGTCTCTCCTCTCAGAGTGAGGCTGTGTTGTTGTGTGGTGAGTGGTGTGTTGGAGCTTGCAGTGGCCGGCTTCAATCTTGCAATCCAGCTCAGAAATGTGACTGCTGCAAAGTGGTAAGCTAACTAACCTTTTTTCCCTGTGTGTGTGTGTGTGTGTGTGTGTGTCTGTGTGTGTGTGTGTGTGTGTGTGTGTGTAGACCTGCACGGCCCATCCAGAACATGAATGAGGCCATCCTGTTGTCCTCTGCAGCCCCCAGTCCTTCTAAGAGGTGAGGAAGGATGTACAGCTGCATAGCATCCGACAGCATCATAACACAGTCATTGTCATTGTCTTTACCTGACGTCCTCTGTGTGCATGTGTGTGTGTGTGTGTTTGTGTGTATGTATGCCTGTGTGTGTGTGTGTATTTGTGTTGCAGGATGGCTGCTGCTCAGCGGATGAATGAGGAACATGCACTGATAGCTGCCTATGTCAACCGCCTACAGACCAGTCCATGGTGAGAGAGAGAGGGAGAGAGAGGGGGGAGACAGGGGAGAGAGGGAGAGGAGAGAGAGAGAGGGAGAGGGGGAGGGGGTGGGAGGGGAGAGAGAGAGACAGGGAGACATTTTAGGTGCCATGTCTGTTCCTGTGGTTGATCCCTCCTTCTCTGTGTGTCAGTGCCCTGGACAGCCCCAGCAGACGGGACGAGGAACACAGACTCATCGCCCGCTACGCTTCACGACTGGCTGAGACTGACAGCGCAGGCGTACGTCACACACTGATCCACCAACACAACACAACACACCTCTACCACCCTACACACCAACACAACACACCTCTACCACCCTACACACCAACACAACACACCTCTACCACCCTACACACCAACACAACACACCTCTACCACCCTACACACCAACACAACACACCTCTACCACCCTACACACCAACACAACACACCTCTACCACCCTACACACCAACACAACACAACACACCTCTACCACCCTACACACCAACACAACACACCTCTACCACCCTACACACCAACACAACACACCTCTAACACCCTACACACCAACACAACACAACACACCTCTACCACCCTACACACCAACACAACACAACACACCTCTACCACCCTACACACCAACACAACACACCTCTACCACCCTACACACCAACACAACACACCTCTACCAACCTACACACCAACACAACACACCTCTACCACCCTACACACCAACACAACACACCTCTACCAACCTACACACCAACACAACACACCTCTACCAACCTACACAGCAACACAACACACCTCTACCACCCTACACACCAACACAACACACCTCTACCAACCTACACAGCAACACAGGACCTGTGGGTTGAGGATGTTGATGAATGCTACTAAAGTTTAGCGTGTGTGTGTGTCTGTATTTCAGGACAGACCTGCAGCTGATCGGGGTCCAAATTTAGATGTAAATAAACAGCAGAGACAGCTCATTGCCCAACTGGAGCACAAGAACAGGTACACAAGTCAAAAGACTATCGTAGTTGCCTGTTTGTGTGTGTCTGTGTTTATACTGTGTTTATACTAGGAGTCAGGTGGCTGAGCGGTTAGGGAGTCGGGCCAGTAATCTTAAGGTTACCTGTTCGATTCCCGGCTCTGCCAAATGACGTTGTGTCCTTGGGCAAGGCACTTCACCCTACTTGCCTCGGGGGGAATGTCCCTTTAATTACTGTAAGTCGCTCTGGATAAGAGCGTCTGCTAGAGCGTCTGCTAAATGTAAATGTAAATACTGGAGTGTCTTTGTTCTGTTTCAGAGAGATTCTGGCAGAGATCCAGAGCCTGCGCATGGAGCACGAGACAGCGTGCCAGCCCAGTCCGGAGAAGGGACACACCAACCCCACCCTTCTGGCAGAGCTACGCCAGCTCAGGTATCCGATGTCTGGGCACAGACGCTACCCGTGGCCCAGGCTTTACCGCAACTCCACTAGGCTGGGCCCAGTGCTCTTGGGATAAAACGGACAAAGACGAAACTAGAATACTCTAGCTAATGACTGACTGGTACCATTAATGTCAAAGTATTAAGTGTGTGTGTGTGTGTTTCAGGCAGAGGAAAGATGAGTTGGAGCAGAGGATGTCGGCTCTGCAGGAGAGCAGAAGGGAGCTGATGGTGCAGCTGGAAGGACTGATGAAGCTTCTGAAGGTGAACTGCACACACACACACACAGATACACACACACACGCACACACACACCTGCATGCAGGGAGAGATATCCACCACTAGAGGGCAGTTGTCCTTAACCGAGCCCTCCTCTCTTCCTCTACTCGTTCCCTCACTGTTTCTAATCTTGGATTCTTTGATGCAGTAGAGCTTTCATGTTGGTTTCCTTCTGCACCTGTCCCTGTTATTTCTCACTTTTCCCTCTTTCCTGTCTCTTCCTTTCATCTTTCTGCTGCACCCCGTAGGATGAGGAGCAGAGACAGGCTGTAAGTTCTCTCTCTCTTTTTCTTCATCTGTCTCTTTTCCTCCATCTCTATTTGTACACTTCTCTAAACGTCTGTCTGAGAACACAAGTGATATATATTGCGTTGTGTTTGATAGACTATCTCACCTCTTTCGCTCTCTCTTTCTCTCAGGCTCAGGCGGCAGGCTCCGCCCAGGCCACACCCCCTCGCCAGGTCCCGACCCCAGCCCGCTCAGCAGGCCCCTCCCCCTCTCACTCACCTGCCTATCTCCCCCGGGACTCACTAGCCGGAGTAGGGGGCGACGTACAAGAGGCCTTTGCTCACGGTAAAGACTTGTGTGTTTGTCTACACCTGTGTAATTGGTGTGTGTGTGTGTGTGTGTGTCTGTGTGTGTGTGTGTTCCCTGACCCGTGATTGGACTGTTTTCCCTCCAGGCCCCAGGAGGAACCTCCGTAATGATCTGCTGGTGGCAGCAGACTCCATCACCAACACCATGTCATCTCTGGTGAAGGAGATGCACTCTGGTACGACACACACTCTCTCACACACACACACACCTTTCTGTGTGTGTATGATAATGGCACACACTTACCCGTACTGAGGTCTCAGGTGCATTGCAGCACTTCAAATGACAAATGAAGCTAAACCTTCCTGGATCTTTCCCTCTGCCTCTCTGCAGATGGTGATGAAGAAGAGGAGAGATTGCTAAATGGAAAAGATAGAGGTAAGGACCTTCCTAACTAAACCCTTACCTGCTTAACCAGACCACTACCTGCTTAACCAGACCACTACCTGCTTAACTAGACCACTACCCTCTTAACTAGACCACTACCCTCTTAACTAGACCACTACCCTCTTAACTAGACCACTACCCTCTTAACCAGACCACTACCCTCTTAACCAGACCACTACCCTCTTAACCAGACCACTACCTGCTTAACCAGACCACTACCTGCTTAACTAGACCACTACCCTCTTAACTAGACCACTACCCTCTTAACTAGACCACTACCCTCTTAACTAGACCACTACCCTCTTAACCAGACCACTACCCTCTTAACCAGACCACTACCTGCTTAACCAGACCACTACCTGCTTAACCAGACCACTACCTGCTTAACTAGACCACTACCCTCTTAACTAGACCACTACCCTCTTAACTAGACCACTACCCTCTTAACTAGACCACTACCCTCTTAACCAGACCACTACCCTCGTAACTAGGCCACTACCTGCTTAACCAGACCACTACCCTCTTAACTAGACCACTACCCTCTTAACTAGACCACTACCCTCTTAACTAGACCACTAGACCCCTGTATGGTTTGAATGGGGCTTGTCTCTAACCATGTCTATCTGTCTCAGCAGGTTAAGGAGACCCAGAGGACACAGAGGTATAGTAAGTCAGGTCTATCATGCCCTCTGCTTTATCCTTACCAAACTCTAACTGGCTGTGTTTTAAACTCCTAGTTTGATGGGCTGGACCTTTTTTCTGTCTCCCCCCAGGCCAAGTGATATGACTCGACTGCAGCTGTTGTCGTGGCAACACCAAAGAGCCAGCCAGCCTTTGGAACTCTATTTGGTGTTCTCCAATAGGACTTGAGCATCAAAGCCAGCTCCCCTCCAATCAACCAATCATAATGCTGGACACCAAATTGACTGACCCTACTGATATATTGCTGTGATTCTGATATGGATTTCTCTTTATATGTGATTTTATTTTGTTTTGATTTCGTTTTGAGTGTTCAGAGCTTTATGAGCAATATGAAATCTACTGATTTGGTCTAAAATATGATCTGCCATATGCTTTATAGAGGGGTAAAAAGAGAAAGACAGAAGGAGAAGCAGATGTTCTGTAAAGAAAAGAGATAGAAAAGTAGTAAGAAAGTAGGTACAGAAAGTAAGAGGAAGAGTCCAAGATGAAGGGATGAGAGAGTGAGGGGAACAGAGGGATACTGGATGAGGGGATGAGAGAGTGAGGTGAACAGAGGGATACTGGATGAGGGGATGAGAGAGTGAGGTGAACAGAGGGATACTGGATGAGGGGATGAGAGAGTGAGGGGAACAGAGGGATACTGGATGAGGGGATGAGAGAGTGAGGTGAACAGAGGGATACTGGATGAGGGGATGAGAGAGTGAGGTGAACAGAGGGATACTGGATGAGGGGATGAGAGAGTGAGGTGAACAGAGGGATACTGGATGAGGGGATGAGATAGTGAGGTGAACAGAGGGATACTGGATGAGGGGATGAGAGAGGAGGGGCGTGTGCGATCAGCACTGTGTGTTTATTTATTACCTTGAAATGATCTCATGGTGTGTGTGATGCCCTGTCTGCTTTTATGTGTTCTCTTGGTAAAACTGACCGCTGTGTGTACGGCCAGAGACAGTCCATCACAGCTCTCCTCTATCTCTGTGTCGAGGCTGAGCAGAGAATGCTAATAACTCACCTGGTGCCTGTGTGACAGTATGTCTGTGTGGGTAAGCACAGGGCTGGGTACTGGTACTGAAGGTGTTCCCTGAGGGCTGTCAGTTAAGCTCTTTTATAACTCCAGCCATGCAAACAAGTTTGCGAGTTTGCGTGTTTGAAAATAATTTTGTGGATGTGTGTGGATGTGTGTGTGATAATGAAAAGAGTTGGTCCGATAGTTTTTCTCTGCTGTATAATGAGGTCACGCTGCCTTTATGCTCCTGCCAGAGGCACAAGATTATGGGAGATGAAGTTTCGAGTTAGTGCTGTATCTGTCTTGGGCAGCAAAACCTTTCCTGCTGAATGAGAGCGTGTCCCCGTGCCTTGTAAACTTTCATACCTTCTCAATATCCGCCGTCACTGTGGTTTCCATTGGCAGCTTAGAAACCTAGTATAGGTGCTACTACATTGCCCACTCCCTAGTGGAACATGACCTCACTTCCTGTTTTATTGAAATTGGAAACCATTAAGCATGCTTAAAAATCTAATTTCTGAATGACTGACTGACTGAGAGTGTGAGTGGTGAAGTGAATGATGGATGATGATATGTGAACGGGATCGCCATTAAAGAGTAACTTTAAGCGTGCTTAGCTCTGATGCGTAATCCTGGACATGACTGGTCAATGCTGTGTTGATCTGTTTCATCACCAATAAATATTATTTAACACAAACCACCTTAGTCTCTCTGGTCATCTCTGTTTGATTGTTGTTTTTCAGAAAACGACAGTTTTTGGGAGGTGGTTATTTAAAGCTCATCATTAATATTGATGAGCTCTTGATCTCAGGTTTCCCATGATTCTCCAGCAAAGGTCAGGTCTGGGTCATGAGTCGGAGAATGTGTGTGTGTGAGTGTGTTTTGACAGTGAGTGTGTGTGTGAGAGAGTGAGAGCTGGGGAAAGTATGGGCGGGGAGAAAACTGAGGACTCAATGAAGTTCTCAAAGGTCTGGGTTGTGACCTTACAGACTCCCATAAATAACTATTTAGCCTTCAATCCAATCCTCTCCCCCAGCCCACCTCCTTATCAGCTCTCGGTTTCACCTGAGAGGGTCAGTAGGCCAGGGTCGGCCACAGGTCAGCCAGCTAACCAACAGTCAGCTACCTGTCCGAGAAATTTGGGTTTAGAAGGAGAGAGAGAAAGAAAGGAAGCGTCTATGCCGCCGTGTGAGTCTGTCTACAAGTTTGTGTGGTGGTGAACGGCACCAGACTTTAGGACCCAGCGGAAACTTTTTCGGTGTGGCGGCCTCTGCGGCTCGTGAGAGAAGGCCGGTGGAAAGAGACAGGGAGTACGAGCAGAAACGGAGGGAGACCCGGTAGAGAGCGAGGGAGTGAGACGATCGCGGGGTCCGGGCCTGGGACGGCCAACACGGTAAATATCAACCTCCATCTCCCTGGAGACATATTGACACAGTTGTTTAGATTATGTGCCTTAGGCCTATCACGCATAGTGCGTCTAAATAAAACAGGGTACCATTTTTAGCTGTCTGAACGTGTAGCTGTGCGCATTATATACGGCTACGGGCGAGTGAACTTGAGGAGATTTATTTAGGGTAAACGCCGACATACCGGACACCTTTCCCGTTAATAACGACAACTCGCGACGGGGAAGTTTAACTGATACCCCCCGCAGGCACATCGTAAGCACGGCTTTACTCCAGATGCAGACACAAGCGCGTAGCTGTCGCCGCGGAACGCGCATGCTGAGGTTAACGGGTGCATTGAGTCTGTCCGCGCCCCCGTTTTACCTGACCCAGTAATCTACCAACGCCGTTCACCGAGGGACAATCAATCCTGCCGCCACTCTGCACTTGAGGAGACAGTCACCGGCGTATTTGTCCAGTTATTTGGATAACGCGTGGCTTTGTTCCGGTAATAGGGTCGTGTCGTGTTTTGTATAACTGTGTGTATATGTGCACGCGCGCGCGTTTGTTAAAAGGCCGCCGCTGCCTCATTATTGGAAATTCTGTAGTGTAGGCCTAGTTTGGCTCTGAACCAACCCTTTTTTTGCGCAACTAAGTCCTCCGATCATACCCACCCAGACACACAGGCGCAGACCGTTGTTGTCTTGACACAAAACGACTGATGTCAATAACGGAGACATTATCCGCGAAAGACTAAATGATGACCACGGATAGTATCCCTATTATTCACATACATTTGTGATCGACGTGCGTATGTTTTATTTGAAAGACTATGAACTTCATACACTTAAATCTGTGGAGAAGTTTTGCTGAAGGCGCAGAGTGTGGGTGTTTTTGATAGGCCTACTGTGTACACCCACTCTTCTGATGTTCCCTGCTTCCAAGAACTTCTGTTTCCACGTTCAAAAGTCATACTCACGTAGGCCTGTCATATTGGTCGTCGTGAGTGGAGGATTTCTGCCATGATGTCATGAAAAACCTCAGGTTTCTTCCCCCAGGCATGACTGTTAGGCATGATCTGTGGAAGTTTGGGTGGGGAGGGGGTGGGGAGGGGGGGTGGGGAGGGGGTGGGGTGGTTGTTAACCTGCAGTCAGACCTGTCATCGCTCAGCTCAGCCATATTTGTGGTTCTCTCATCACATACACACACGCACACACACCTGGCCTTAACTGCAAATGTGGAAAAGGTCTTGTGGATTTGTTTTTATTTTTATTTTATATCTGAATGTCAATATTGTCATTAGAATGGTTATTGATCTCTCAAAAAAAATCCACGTTCCATGTTCAGTCAATTTCTTGCTCAAATAAAGATGTCCCGTCGGTGACTTTGACAGGAATCTGCCTGATGTACTAAAGCAGCTCTTTGTCCTCATGTACAGGTAATTGGAAGGACTGAATGAAGGTGCTACACAAGCCATTTTTGATGTTTTAAGTTTTTTTATACCGTTTTGATAAGAATTCCCACCATGCCGTCCAATTCTCCAGCCACCAATACACTCCAACTTCCAGAGACTGACCCAGCCAACGACATGGTGAGAACACCCAACAAACACCTTGTTGGGGGCATTTACGTGTGTGTGTTTTGTGTGTTTAAGTAATCATTAAACTAATAGTTATATATTTACATTCACCCCCAAACCGTTTCACGTTCCAGTGAAGAATACATTCAAGAATACGCACACACACACAGACAGATGCACACACACACAGACACACACGCACACACACACTCTTGAGGTGAAAAATGGCCTCTTTCATTTGCTCCCCCAGAGCCCAGGGCAGAGCTCATAAATCTGTGAAAGTCTGAACCTCATTCTCTGTTACTACTATATAAAGACCTGCCTTACACGCACACACTGGCACCCAGCCAACATGGCCTGGATTTTGTATGTTTTCCCCAGACCTTATATTTTCTGCTTAGAAACAAAGAGTTGAGTCCCAGGGACTGTAGGACTTCCCCATTGTTTGTGTGCACCTGGAGGGATGACTGGAGGGATGCAGTAAGAGAAACATGAAGGGCAGGGCTGACGACGATTCTTCATTATGAAACAATGGAGAACGGCTTATTTTTTTTGGGGGGGGGGGGGTGCAGGATGAAAATGTAGAAAAATTGGAGGGAAAGAGGTGGAAGTAGATTGGTTTAGAGGGATGCAGAGAGAGAGAGAGGGAGGGAGAGGGAAAGAGAGAGAGAGGGAGATAGAGAGAGAGAGAGGGAGATAGAGGGAAAGAGAGAGAGAGAGAGAGAGGGAGAAAGGAGGGAAAGAGAGAGAGAGACGAAGGAGAGGGAGGAAAGAGGACAAGCTGCCTGCTGCTGTTGGGATCTTCCTCTTGTCGCCCCGGCAGCCGTCTGGTTGCTTAGCAACAGCAGTAGCCTAAAATAACCTGCAGGAGACAGAAATAGACCTGAGATACGAAACAGACAATCGTGTGTGTGAGTATCCCGTGTGTGGATGGTCTGGTAGGTTGGTTATAATTTGCCTTACAAGATGTTTGCATTGCTGTCATTTGTTTGTTCATGCAAAGTCAGGATTGGGGGTCGATTCAGCTGATGGCAGATAAGGTTGGATTCTTGGAGAACTCTACATTAGTGAGCGCGGTACGCCCGCACACGGCAGGCGAGCAGTGCAGAACCCGTGGGTTTTCCAAACGGTTGCTATGCCGGTCGTCAAGGAAGTGACATCGGGAGGTTTAGTCAGCACATCGGCTCCTCGGTGACAGTTGCTAAGCAGTTTCCTCACCTTAGCAACCACTCCACGGTCATCAGCAGCCAGCATACCGAACGAGGGAGGAACAGACAGATGGGGAAAGAGAGGAATGAGCAGAGAGAGAGAGCGAGAGAGAGCGAGAGAGCGAGAGTGGGAGACAGAGAGAGAGAGAGAGAGAGGGACAGAGAGAGAGAGAGAGAGAGAGAGAGAGGGACAGAGACAGAGAGAGAGAGAGCGAGAGAGAGAGAGAGAGAGCGAGAGAGAGACAGACAGAGAGAGGGAGAGAGAGAGAGAGAGAGAGAGAGAGTGAGAGAGAGAGACAGACAGACAGAGAGAGACAGAGAGGGAGAGATTGAGAGAGAGACGGAGAGAGAGAGAGCGAGAGAGAGAGATGGAGAGAGAGAGAGAGAGAGAGGGAGAGAGAGGGAGAGAGACAGAGAGAGAGAGAGAGAGAGAGAGAGAGAGAGAGAGAGAGAGAGAGAGAGAGAGAGAGACAGAGAGACAGAGAGACAGAGAGAGACATTTTGCCATCACCTATAGGAAGATTTGAAGCCACTGTCTGAGTGTACCTTACAGAGACTTTGTTTTTATCATGGCAAATTACACAATCGCGACACTGTTATTACATGGTACCTGAAACTGCATCTACTGCAAGTCCAGCTTCAGTCTGTTCAGGGCTGCTGTGTGATTGGCTGATGTCTAACACCAGCTGTCTGTGATTGGTCAGAGTGAAGACGGAGCGGACCATGACAGTCCTGAGGGGGTGGCCGCCAGTCTCCCTGCCCGCCGAGCCGGACGGCCCAGTAGGAAACGCAACCCCCAGTCTCCTGTGAGTGACATCATTAGCAGTATCCATGGCGCCATGACTTTTCACTCTATCAAGCCCTGCACTACTTTCAGCCCCCATCGCTCTCTCTCTCTCTCTACTCTCCCTATCTCTTTCTTTCTCTCTCTCTCTCTCTCTCTCTCTCTCTCTCTCTCTCTCTCTCTCTCTCTCTCTCTCTCTCTCTCTCTCTCTCTCTCTCTCTCTCTCTCTCCTATCTTTGTGTGTGTGGAGTATTTCTGTGTGCACCACCTGAGTCCAGCTGATCAAACAGACTGTCAGTTAGACGAGACTGTGGAGAAACACTGAGTGGCTGTGTGTGTGTGTGTAAGGGCAGGTCTCAGCCTGCTTCGCTGTCTGAGCATTGACAGCTAGTCTGCCTGACTGAGCCTCCTGTCAGAAGGCAGCACCTCACTTCCTCCCCCCTCTAGCCTCCTGTCAGAAGGCAGCGCCTCACTTCCTCCCCTCTCTATCCTTCCATCTCTGCCTAAAGCTCGTTTGACTCGCACCTCAGGCTTTCAAGAAAAATAGAAAGAGAACGATGTAAGGATGTAAAAGCCTGATAGGGCTGGGCACCTGGAGGGCCGCAGGAAGTAGTAGTCCTCCAGGACAGAGCCGGCTGGCCGGCCCGGCTGCAACGTGCCGCCTCAGGCGTCTTTTCCCCTGCAGCGGCTCAGAAGCCATGGAACCTGCCAGGACTGGAACCCCGGTGTGGTTTCCCCCTTTCCCCTTCCAGTTTCCCGCTTTTCTACACCCCATGTGAGGTTCCAAACTCCCTCTCATACCCACATCCCTTTAACACAGACACACATACAGCACACGCACACCCTCGCACCCACCCTCGCACACACCATCGCACGCCCTCCAGAATGTATCCAGGAATAGAGCCATTGTGTGGCGCTAAGGGTGGAGCTATGAGATTGACAGACTAACTATAGACCAGAGAAAGAAAGAAAAAGAGGGAGGGAGGATTTACTGTATATCATTTTACTCTCTCACTTTTCCCGCCTTCCACCCCCCCCCCTCCTCCACACCCATCCATCCAGACCAGTAATAGTGATAGTTCCATAGTTAAATGGATTAGTTGGCTCCTCTCTCTCTCTCTCTCTCTCTCTCTCTCTCTCTCTCTCTCTCTCTCTCTCTCTCTCTCTCTCTCTCTCTCAGCTATTTAAAGACATCCCCCTCTTTCCTCCTCTCTGCTCTTCCTCTCTCATCTCTGCCGTTGAAACCATGTGTGTTTCTGAGCCTGTGGGTAGCTGCGTGCATGTGTGTGCATGTGTGTGTCCGTGTGTTAGTTTGCAGGCATGTGTGTACTGTGTCTAACCACAGTCTACACTGAGCCCCATTCACCCAGGCCCCTTTAGAAGCTGCGTGAACTTGAGAGGATGCCAGATACTTTCTCACTCCTCTCTCTCTCTCTCTCTCTCTCTCTCTCTCTCTCTCTCTCTCTCTCTCTCTCTCTCTCTCTCTCTCTCTCTCTCTCTCACTCACTCCTCTCTCTCTCTCTCTCTCTCTCTCTCTCTCACTCCTGCTTATTGTTATGATTAGGGTGGGTGGGTAGGGGGTTAGGGTAATGTGATCCTGGCTCTGGCTTAAGGACGACGTTGAGCCAGCCTTAACACTGTGACCCCTTCACAGGGAATGAAAACACAACTGGCAGTGAGGGAACCAGAAGGACGTTTGAGGTGGTCAGTGTCACTGTCAGTGTTACCCTGCTGTTCTGACAGGTTGGGTCTTGTATAGAACACCAGGTACTTTCCATGGCTAATACATGCAGAACCTAGATAGGGCTTCACGTGCATGAGGTCAGCTTTAAATGTGAATGAAAAACAGGAAGTTGGCGCTGAAGAGAGAGAACAAGAGGAAGTGGAGGATGAGAGAGAAAGAGAGAGAAAGAGAGAGAGAGAGATAGATAAAGAGCGTGATGAATTGAGAGGGTAAAGAAATGGGCGAAAGGTGGTTTTCAAGGGGGTGAAGCGCTAGCTGTGAGTTTTCTGTGTTTTTTCTCTCTTCATAGAGCCCCCGCCCTCCCTCTATTTCTGTATGTTTGTCCTTCTCTGGTCCTAATGTACTCGGTGCTTTAGCACAGAAGGTCCTTCATTGGTACGAAACAGAGGGGGCGATACACTCACGGCTCTTTCTGAAGTATGGCGGATCATCTCTTCTTACGAGTTTGCGTCTGTGTACTTTAGGTTTTTAATCTTTCTCTCTTTGTGTCTGTGCGGGGTGTGGTTGTTCCAGGGGCACTTTGTCCCTTGTGTTTTATAGATCTTCTCACCTGTTCATTAGTCTCGCCAGGCTTGTTAGCGCTAGTTAGCGTTAGCGTAGCTTCTAGTCTCGCAACAATCCCCCCGCTGCCCCCACCATTCTTTCTTTCTTCTTAACGACCCATCTATAAAACACTGCTAGCCTGTTAGCAACACACCTATAAAACCCTGCTAGCCAGTTAGAGAATGTAGTATTAGTGGTTAGCATCATTAAATGTACTTTGTAGCGCTACTGTTTCAGCAAGGGGTTCATAATATAAGATAGTAGGACAATAGAAAAAAGTTATCATAGATTATCATTATACCAAATCCTATACGTTTGTCTGCTTTGTTAAAATAGCTGGTAATTTGACCAAATGCTGTTATAAATGTGTTAGCAGTCCACTTCAATAAACACAAACTGTATCAACACAGGCTATTGTCATGCCAACTTAATTATACACCCAGGGTTGTCTATATGACTGCTAATTACAGAATTAACTAAGCACCATCTTTCCCCACAGAAACCCTTAGTACTATATTCAGAAGTGTGTGTGTGTATGTGTGTTTGTGACCGTGTTTGTGAGTGTGTGTGTGTGAGAGAGAGAGTGATTAGAGGGGTCATTCAGACTGATCCTGTGCAGACTTTGCCTCAGGCACACCTGCTTAACATCGTGCTAACAAGCATTGACTCTAAGACATAGTGAGTGTGTGTGTGAGTGTGAGAGTGCCACAGTGTGTGTGTGTGTGAGAGAGTGTCACAGTGTGTGAGAGTGCCACAGTGTGTGTGTGTGTGTGTGTGTGTGTGTGTGTGTGTGTGTGAGAGTGCCACAGTGTGTGAAAAGTCACAATTAGCACTTGTCTGTCCCACACAGCAGATGACACACAAAACGTTTCCTCATCTCTGTCT
>NC_085025.1:2970275-3027775 GCF_963692335.1 Osmerus eperlanus
CCGCAGTATCGAGGCCCCCAATCGATACTCGCCCCGACCCAATCGCAAGCATACACTAACCCCTTTTTATATCGTAAAAAAAAAAAAAAATGATCATAAAAATGAGGGGTCAATGACATCAGCGGGATAATGACCTAAAATGACAGAAATAATCTTTTTTGTATTTTATATATATATATATACTGTATATCCCAAAAATTGGAGGACAACATTTTTTGGCCGCAAAAATAAAGCCCATAAAATTCTGATTGCAATCTGAATTTAGCAAAATTGTCTTTAATTATTCAGGCTCAAATTTTTGTCCCTATCTCCACTCACATCTAACCGATACTAGGACATAGGTTTGGGCTGAGCCCAGAATTTTTACAACGTCTGGCCCACGCCCCTGCCGCCACAAATATGATCCCATTCTGTGGGAAACACTGCAGTGTGTGTGTGTGTGTGTGAATGGGCCTGTGTGGGCGTGTCTTTCAGTATGTGATGGAACCTTTCTGGGTGTGACTGGGTGGGATGATGAATACATCTGACTCAGCACTGTCTCACACGGTCTTCCACCCACAATCGATAGAGACTCACAAGCAGTGTGTTCCATACATCTATTTAATGATTATGATCCCCCCCCTCTCTCTCTCATTTTTGCTCTCTCATTCTTTCTGTCTCTTGACTTCTCTCTCTTCCTGTCTTTCTCTCTGTCTTTGTTCCTTGCTTTCCCTCCCTCCCCTCCTCCCTCCCTCCCTCCCTCCCTCCCTCCCTCCCTCCCTCCCTCCCTCCCTCCCTCCCTCCCTCCCTCCCTCCCTCCCTCCCTCCCTCCCTCCCTCCCTCCCTCCCTCCCTCCCTCCCTCCCTCCCTCCCTCCCTCCCTCCCAGGCTGCTCTGATGGGTGGCACCACTATGGTGGTGTCCATGGTGTTGCCTGAGCGTGACTGCTCCCTGCTGGACGCCTACGAGAAGTGCCGCTCCCTGGCCGACGCCAAGGCCTGCTGTGACTACGCCCTGCATGTGGGCGTGACCTGGTGGGGCACCAAGGTACTGTTCACAGACACACATGGTTCAAACCCTCAGGTTCAGACCCGCTGGAGATAACACACAATGTGACCTAGATTGGATTATCCTGGAGCTGGAGAAAGACACACACACACACACAATCCAGACTCTATAGTCATCGTGAGTCATTCAGTTCCGGCTGATATTTGGTATATTGTCTTTGTTTGCAGCTATAAGTAAAGGCTAACATTGCCTCTGGTGCATGTCAAATACGTTGATAATTGATGAAAAAATCTAAATGAATACATTGTTACATGTATGCATGTAAAGACCATGTCTGATTTACCTACGTTTGTGTTTGGAAGAAGAGGTTGTGATATTGACCAATGGGAGCGGAATGTGAATGCCAGCTGGGAGCTCGCCAGCTCATTTCATGCCCCACAAAACACACACACACTTCCTCTCTCCCCCTCATTAACCCACTTTCCAGGATGAGTCAGACAGTGTCATGTTACAATGTTTTGTAACATAACTTACTGTGACCTTTGACCCTGACCTTACTTCCTACCAGGTGCGTTCGGAGATGGAGGCCCTGGTCCGCGAGCGCGGGGTCAACTCCTTCCAGATGTTCATGGCCTACAGGGACACCCTGATGCTGAGGGACTCGGAGCTGTACCAGTCTCTCCAGACCTGCAAGGACATCGGGGCCATCGCACGCGTCCACGCGGAGAACGGAGAACTGGTGGCTGAGGTACGCACACAGTGACACACCAAGGCCTGAACGAGCTGCACGTGTGGAGAGCTTCACCTGTGTGTCTGTCTGTCTGTCTGTCTGTGTGTGTGTGTTCTCAGGGAGCCAGAGAAGCCCTGGATCTGGGCATCAGTGGACCAGAGGGCATTGAGATCAGCCGTCCAGAGGAGGCAAGTGTGGCACCTGATGGTGTGAGATCACTCTGAGCCCATGCTTCTGTGTGTGTGTTCTGTTTCCTTCATGTCCTCGTCTCTCTTCTCTTCAGTTAGAGGCGGAGGCTACTCACCGTGCCATCACCATCGCCAACAGGGTGAGTTTGTGCTTGCCTAGACTGTGTGTTTGTCTGTGTGTGTTTGGATGACGATCGATAACAGTGTGTGTGTGTGTGTGTCTGTGTTTCCAGGCCCACTGCCCAATCTATCTGGTGAATGTATCCAGTATGTCAGCTGGGGACATGATCTCTGCTTCCAAGATGCAGGGTGAGTTGGCACTCGAGAAGATTCCCTAAAGCTGCTGACACATTGCGTATATCAGGTGTGATAAATCCTCTCTGCCACTCCGCCCCACCCCTCTCCATCCGCGCCCCTCTCCCCCACCCACCCCGCCCCGCCCCTCTCCATCCCCGCCCCATCTCCATCCCCGCCCCTCTCCCCCACCCGCCCCGCCCCTCTCCATCCCCGCCCCTCTCCCCCACCCGCCCCGCCCCTCTCCATCCCCGCCCCTCTCCCCCACCCACCCACCCCGCCCCATCTCCATCCCCTTTCCCTTCCACTCTCCCCTCTTCCTCGCCGCCCCTCCCCGTCCCCCTGTTCCTCCCCCAGGTAAGGTGGTCCATGCTGAAACCACGGTGGCCCATGCAGTGCTGAATGGGATGCAGTATTACCACCAGGACTGGGCCCACGCTGCTGCCCACGTCATGGCTCCGCCCCTCCGCCTCGACCCCAACACACCCAACTACCTCATGGGGTTACTGGGCAAGTACGTCCACGCACACGCGCCGGACACCACGCTGTTGTTGGACGGCGCGGCTCGTGTTGATGATGCGTCTGTCCTGCAGTGACACCGTGAGCGTGGTGGCGTCCGAGCACCGTCCCTTCAGCACCAAACAGAGAGCGCTGGGGAAAGAGGACTTCACCAAGATACCCCACGGAGTGGCAGGGGTACAGGACAGGATGAGTGTCATGTGGGAGAGAGGAGTGGTAGGTACACACACACACAAACACACACACAGACTGACACACATCCCAGATATACACCCTGTATATGCTTGTTGGATCTGTGTAAATGTTTGTTGGGTCTGATCCTCAGGTTGCAGGTAAAATGGATGAGAACAGGTTTGTTGCTGTGACGAGCTCAAACGCTGCCAAGATCTACAACCTGTACCCCCGCAAGGGCCGCATCATCCCAGGGGCTGACGCTGACGTGGTCGTCTGGGACCCCGACGCGACAAGGTACACTCGCCCACACACACACACACTCACACACTCACCCACCTACCCACACACACACATGCTCATAGCACAAACCCTTTCCTCTGCAGGACCATCTCAGTGAGCACACAGGTCCAGGGTGGAGACTTCAACCTGTACGAGGGTCTGCGTTGTCATGGCGTTCCTCTGGTAACCATCAGCCGTGGTCGCCTGGTGTGTGAGAACGGGGTGTTCATGTGTGCAGAGGGTTCTGGAAAGTTCTACCCCCTCCGCACATTCCCTGACTACCTCTACAAGAAGATGGTTCAGCGAGAGAAGGTAGGGCCAAGATACACACACTCACACACACTCACACACACACACACACTCACTCACTCACACACACGCACACACACACACACACACACACACAAACACACACAGTTGTGTTTCCTCTCCCACTCATGTTCTCTCTTTTATCCTCTGTGACTCAGAGCCAGGCTTTGAAGGGGATTGACCGGGACCCCTACTCTGGTGACATTGCCAAGGTAGCCAGTGTCAGTAAGAAGGAGCTGGGGCCAATCATAGATGGAGACGGAGACGTGACTAAGCCCTGCGCCCGACACGCGGGGGTGCGAGATCTGCACGAGTCCTCCTTCAGCCTCTCAGGTGTGTGTGTGTGTGGGGTGTGTGTGTGTGTGGGTGGGTTGGTGGGTGGGTGCAGCTTGTATGATTGTATCAGACATGAGTTATCAGGGTATGACTCATGTTTGCTGTGTTTTCACTCAGGCTCCCAAGTGGACGACCATATCCCCAAGAGGTCCTCAGCCCGCATCCTTGCCCCACCTGGCGGACGATCCAGTGGCATCTGGTAACCATGGACGCTGGAATGCCAGTTGTCCGAGCCTTGGGGCCGAAGTTTTTGTACATTTCTGAGCAACCAGAAAAACTGCACTGATTTTCTACCACAGGGTTAGACTAAGAGGGGAAAATAAATCCACTAGTAAGCACTGTTACGTCTTGTTGACAAATCTAATTCACAATGAGTAATTTGTGATATCTATGAATCTTAATTGGAGTGACTTAAAACTGAGTGATAGAGATGGTTTATAAGAGAGTAGAATGAGTTAATTAACAGGTGATGTTTAACCTAAACTGATATGATCTTACAAAATGTAATCAACTTAAGTGCTGCTCATTGTCTGATATTTACCTAAAGCAACTTCTGTGACCGGATAAAACCAGTACAGTTTTTGATGTGTTGATCGAATTGGTGTTGACTGGAATAGATAAACAATGGTAGAAACCGAATCCAGTAAAATATCTATATCCCCTTTTAAACGCACATTAACACACACACTTACACACGCACACACACAAGCACACATTGGTGCACAATGCATAATCACAGACACATCATCGCTTTAGATTAGTTAGTACAATTTGCTTCTCCTTGTTTCCATGGAAAACCCTAGTTTCTGTCTGTGATGTCCCCACCCCTGTGGCTGGTTTCCTGGTATGTACGACTTGCTTTTAAAAGTGGTGTTATATCATCACAAACCGTGCTGTGTGGTGATGAAATCCAACTGCCTAAACACTCTGACAACAGATGGTGGGGTCTTAGGTTAGGGGAAAGCTGATCTCCCTACCTCCACAGCCACTCCCAGATAACTGAACACTACTGCTCCAAGACTCAGCCCCAACCTGACACAGCCCAGCCCTGCCCACACCTGATTAGGAAAGAACGAAGGGATAATGCAAGGGTGGAAGAAGGAATACGAGGGATAAAGGACAAGTCCATTAAGGGTCAGTTGGTAGTGTAATGATAGTTAAAAGGGACGCCCTGAGAATTTTCTCCGCCCGGCAAGAAAGATTGAGCTGCACTGTCTCACAAACACTAATGATTCCACCCTTTCACTATTAGTCCTTTCACCGCGTCTATTGATGTGTTTCATTGCTGACCAACAGTGTTATATTTATCCATCATGTGTCCTTGTGTATTTAGAATGTATTGTTTTTTAAACTGATGGAGCATTTGTGCCAACACGAATCACCTATGCCACACTTCCGTGCAGGTATATCAACCGGTGCTGTTTTTTTATCATTATTTTTTTTATCGTTGCAACCTTTAATCTTTTTATTGTTGGATGGTTCCGTTGTTTTGAAGGCACTGTTACTGGTAAATGACTGTGTGTCCATGTAGAGTTGTGTTGGACAGTGAACCTATTGAATCTGTACGTGGCTGCTTGTTTCTTAACATACGGATGATTGAAGAATTAAAGCCTGAAAAAACACAGTTGTTCATCATGTCCCTTAACTTTGTACTTTTATTAATGCTGCATTCAAACACGATGTTACAGAAGCAGAGCATGAAAAGTTTGACCGTTGATATGACAACAGTGTTATATCGAGAATGAGTCAGGGCTTGGGATTACATGACCATCACTGATCAAGTGAAGGACCCAGTGAAACATTGTTTAAAGGGGCCTAAAGGCACTGGTAATGGTTTTGAAAGGGCTGGATCTGACCATTGACAGCAGAAACCAGATGCGGTTAAGCTCTGAAAATATATTAAGGGTTGGGGTTTTGTGTGAAAGCTCAGAAAAGATTGTAAAAGTGTAAAAACAGGACACTGGCCTCTGATATAAATGTAATGGGTGCACATATTTAAATTCAATGAGAAATAGCCCAATAGTCATGCAGTTATTTGGTATGGGGTTTATAGGAGCAATTGTAGAAATTAGTCTAACAAGCTAGCACACAAATCAGCCATATGTTGGGTATTGAATAGACTGCGTAGCTACTCTTTAGGGGGATAGTGCTACAAAAACCTGGCAACCCGGACAGCCAGAGAGAACAGGCTGGCTTTAGCAACCGATAGTATCAGGCGACGCACTCATCAGCAGCGACACACAGAGGATAACAGGACAGCACTTTAACGACAGTGAGTAGTCACTTAACTTGAACTCGAATGAACAAATGAATGATAGTAACCGTTACTTAAAAGGGCGATTTTTTTTTGTGGTAAACGATAATCATATATACTTCTTGTTGCCACAAAGCCATATGGCATGCCAGTCAGACGCAGTTTGGATATTTTGTGCTTGTATCATGTGTGATATTAAACGATGCCTCCAGAGGGGGTACGGCAGACTAAACTGTACCTCAGTTTGACAGCATCACTGAAATCAACTAGGTGCCCAGTTCATTTGTTTTGGTTTAAATGGTTTCTCGTCTCTAAAACTAATATAATACGCAGTTGTAACACTAGGCCTAGTTTGTCGTTGCTAACGTTAGCTTGCTAGCGAGCGCGTTACCGACGCAGCTTTAATTCTACAGCACCCTGGCTACGCACTAAACAGTCTCTGAGTTAACCCGTGCATTTCATCCCGTTAACAAACAGAATCCAGTAGCCTACCTCAGGTAAACGGCTGAATATGTCTTTAATGATACAGTCAAGAGTAAGTACCTCGGCTGCTTGTATTTATGATAGATGGTAGGTGATTATGTCAGGTTGGGTGGGAGTTTTAATCTTCGCCACAGGAAAGATTAGAGATAAATGTTATGACTGTGTTTTGTCTCTATGGCTCTGGAAAAGACAAACCACCAAGTCACACCTGTCACTTGAAAGCAGTAGGCGACTAACAGTAGCCCCGTTTTCATATCAAGAACTGGAATTCAAACAACCTAATACTGTATTTTGTATCACAAAGATGGACACAGATACTGGCAACAGCCAGTCTGAGTTGATGCAATGTTTAAAGAATGCGTAGAATGTTCTCGAGATAGAAAGAGACGGTCATCATCATTGAGCTGCGCTCATTCGGATTGTCCCGGTTTAGGGTTTCACACTAACACACGCACGCACACACACACACACACACACACACACACACACACACACACACACACACACACACACACACACACACACACACACACACACACACTCACACTCACACTCACACACACTCAAAAACAGGCTTATCCTCGTTATATTTGTTCACATCTGAAAGTACTTGTTTTTATATAAACTTGTTGGAATCTTATTATAATCGCGGGTTAGTCTGTACTCGGACACCACAAAGCCCTCCTAGGTGCAGCTAAAATACGAATATTAGCCAGCTTCCTACTATTTTTGCTGCTTGCAAAGCTAGTGGATAGCAGGCTAATTGTGCATGTTGGATTTTCCTGGTGTGTGTATGTGTGTTATAGTCAGGGCTTCCTGTAGGTGTTTGTCATAGTGAGTTTTCCACTCCCAATATTTCCACATATTGTTGCATCCCTCTCTCCTGTCTAGGAATGATGTAGAACCGTCCTGTGGCAGAGGTCCATATTTGGCCGGCCGTACAAATGCGGAGGCCTCGTTGGTGCAGCATTAGTGCATCTTGTGATCACTGTTAAAACTATGATGTGTTTAGACATGTTTACCTGGAAGGGGATTAGATCATCAGATTAGTAGCAGGGTAATCATTCATTGTGTGGTAATAACAGGCAAAGTGATTGTTTTGCTTATCTCTTTTCTGTAGGCCTGTGTATCCAGAGAGCCAGCACTGCTACATTCAAACAGATAACTTGAACAAATACCAGTAACAGGTGGGGGAGAAGAGTGTGTGTGTGTGTGTGTGGGGGGGGGGGGGGTGTTGGTGGTGCTGCTTCTAGAACTCTCATGTCTTCTTAATTGCTGATGCCTTACATGGAATACGTAACAGTGTATTCTAAACCGTGTGTGTGTCCTAGTGTACGTCTGTAAGGTGGTTGTAATGGGATTATTGTGAATCTCACATGGAGAGCAGGGTGATCTGTCAATCACTCCCACACTCTGAGCACACCACGCATAGAGCCATGTCCCTCTAAATGCGACCAGTGGTCTTATAGTTTAGCCATCTGATGGCAACCCTGTATAATAGTTAAGCGAACTTACTGTGTGTATTATGTCTTTTGTGTGTGTGTGTGTGGCAGGAGGATGGCAGTGAATGTTTATTCCACCTCGATGACCATAGAGAACATGAGTAGGCATGACATGCTGGCCTGGGTGAACGACTCTCTACAGCTCACCTACACCAAGATAGAACAGCTCTGCTCAGGTAACTCACGCACATACACAGACACACACCTTTTGTGTTGTGCGATACATTACTTTTGTATTACACTATTGCCTTTTATTCTGTGTGTGTGTGTTTGTGTGTAGGTGCTGCATACTGCCAGTTCATGGACATGTTGTTTCCTGGATGCATACTACTGAAGAAGGTGAAATTTCAGGCCCGTCTGGAACACGAGTTCATCCACAACTTCAAAGTTCTGCAGGCTTCATTCAAGAGAATGACTATTGACAAGGTGACAGCGCGCGCACACACACACACACACTTTTGTCAGTGTATTTTCTGTCTCTTTTTCACTTTCTAACTCTTTGTCACTCTTTCTTTCTGTCTGTTTCTGTGTCTCCCTCAGATCATTCCAGTGGAGAGACTGGTGAAGGGAAAGTTTCAGGATAACTTTGAGTTTATTCAGTGGTTTAAAAAGTTTTTCGATGCCAACTATGATGGAAAAGAGTATGACCCTCAACAAACAAGACAAGGCCAGGAGGGGACCCCGTCACCCAACCCAGGTACACACACACAAACACACAAACACACGCACGCAAACACACCTTGCGTTGCATTGCTCTTACTCCAGTGTGCCACTCCCCCCTAACCCAGGTGAACTCATTTCCCACAAACCTAAACGACATTCCCGCCCCCCAGGTAACAACTGAAGTCTGTGTTTGTGCGTGTGTGTTTTGCACCATAACTGCAGAGTGTGTGTTTTGCCCTACAGCTGAAATATGTGTGTGTTAACTACTTCTCTAGTGTGTGTCCTCCCCTCCTTCCTGTCAGTGCTGCTTCTCTGGGGGGGGGGGGGGGGGGGGACGACTCAGTCATCCTCAGTAGTCATGCTGCAGTATGTCTTTGGAAATCCAACAGCAATACTTTGACTCTTGTTTTGCTGGAACGTTTGTTTTGTTTTGTTGGCATCCCATCCTGAACTCCCTCCAGACTCACCTCAGTCTTGTGTGAGACTGTACTGGATTAGGTTGAACATTCAACAGGTTCATGCTTTGTTTTGTTTTTTGTATTTGTTTTGTACACTGTACCATACATTTGGCCTCATTGTTAGCATGAAGGCAATTTGACATTGTTTTGAATGACCTAGTTTGCTATTTGCTGGTTAGATGAGGGTTGGGCTAGTCTTTCAAGCCATACTCTTGGGCATGGCCTATTACACCCATGTTGATAAGTTAAGTTGCTTAGTTATGGACTACAACACTGACTGGCTAGATAATAAAAATGTTCTACTCTCATTTTAATTCCATCTACTGGCATAAGGGGGAGCACCAATACATATTACTGGACTTGAATTTAGTAAGCATAGCATTGTCTGTCAAATGAAGTATACCTATCCACTGTATGTGCATCCAAAGAGATACTTTTTCTTATTTTTGGTCATTCATTCATTCCAGACTGAGATAAAAGTTGTTTTAGGTTTAGTTTACAGTGTGACCTGGATTTCAGAACATATCATGCCAGAATCACGCTGATACTTTTGGACTGCTGGTTGCTGAATCTCCAGGTCCTCAGAGGACATCTCCCACTGCAAACAAGCCTGTCCCCAACCCCCCACGGCAGATCAACAATGTCCCCACCGTCCCACGGCAGGTCAACAATGTCCCCATCAAGAGGGCAGTGCCCATCCGCAATGGAGGAGACGCCGAGATCATAGAACTCAACCAACAGGTAGCCTACCTCACACACACACACTCACACATACACACACATCCACGCACGCTGTGTTCCAGAAACACACATGGTGACCCTTCTACCCCCTGATCTCTTCTTCCTCTGTGTCTGCAGCTGCTGGACCTGAAGCTGACTGTGGACGGTCTGGAGAAGGAGAGAGATTTCTACTTCAGCAAACTCCGGGACATCGAGCTGATCTGTCAGGAGCATGAGAATGAAAACAGCACTACACTCAGCAAGATCATGGATATACTCTACGCTACAGAGGTATTGACAAACAAAGAGGTATAGTTCATACACAAATACACACAGACACACACACACATACACGCAGGCACACACACACATACATACACACGCACACATACATTGTGCATGCCTAACAACACAAACCTGTGTTGCGTTTGTCAGGACGGCTTTGCTCCGCCAGAGGATGAGGACGTTGTGGACTCACCAAAGGGGGATCCGGAGGAGTACTGAGCAGCCTGATGTCTGCAGCTCTCCCTCTACCACTCCATCTCTCTCTCTGACTCACCCATTCACTGTTCTCACACACCCCTCTTTTTATGTACACCCCTTCCCCTTTCCCCTATGCCGTAGTCCTTATGCACTACATTCTGACAATGTTGTACAGTGCGGTGTGCTAGTGTAAGATGCTAACCCTAGACCTGTCTGGACCATGTCAGCCCTGTGTGGCTACACTGCATTCTAATGTAAGAGGGGGTAGCTATCTGTGTCACGGTGCTAGCCAGTTGAGGCGAACTAAGGGGCATGTTAGTTTGCATGAGTGTGGTTCGCCCTGTGAGGTCAATGTAACTGAGTACAGGGCTTCACACCACTTGGAGCCGAAAACCAAGAGCGCCACCTATCTGCAAAGACATGTCACTCCTCCTCCAGTCACACTGATACCTGCTTACACGTGTTCACACGTGTTCACATGCACACCTCCGCTGCGTACATTCTGAGAACATGTCCTGCATACATGTGAATATACATATCATACACTACATTCATGCACACTCAGAGGCAATACACGCTCTGCTGAGAGTGCATCAGTGAGTGAGTTCACTCCATTCTGACACAGCAACACCACATTCGCACTCATCAAGTTGTTTGCTGGAGTAAGTTTGTTTTTAAGGCTTGTCAACAGCCTGTTTACTAGACAGCATGATGTTTTGGCTCTTTATGGTTTCAGTTTTTGCAGAATTTGGGGATTTGGGGTTGGGGTGGGTTCCTTGCACTAACTGTAGCAAAACAAACCGATCAGAAGATTCAGAATGCCAACATGCAGTACCTGGCTAAGGCCAAACGACGAAAGACGCAATTCTATTTTTTTAAATAATTCTTATCCTGCAGAGTCGCATTTGCGTTGAATGGCTAAACTGGCTGTTAAGAGGAGTCAATGTGAAACTTATTTATTCAGAAGTGAAGGCCAACACAATGTCTGGCTCTTAAATTACAACAAGGAACAAATGCAAACTCAAATCTACACAGAGGCTATAATGCTAATAATTGAAAATGTATTTATTGAGTCGAGAAGTTTCTAGCTGCTATTTTTATTTTGAGTTGCCGTATTTAATTTAATTGAGTTTTGATATGTTGCACAGCGTTAAAACGCCCCAGTGGTTGCCTAGTAACAGGAGATGTGGTTTGTTATGATTGACAGCCCTGATTAGTGAGATTTCGGTGATTTAACAGAAATTGGGTCAACGGGAGGAGGTACGAGCCCTTTGTGGTCATTCACTCCTTTCTCACCCCTCGTGTTGCCATGGCAGCCATGTGATAAACATACATCATATGGAGTTTTATTACTGAAACAAAATAAAAATGTGGGGTTCAAACCCAATCAGAGCTGCAGTAGTCAGTTTTTTTTCATACAAGTCATTTGACTATACACTAAAAACTAAACTATTGGCCAAAAATTCGGGAGGGCAGGAGAAAGAATAAATACTGCGTGGAAAATTTAAAATAAAAAAAATGGGCCAGCTGACCAAGAGGGAAATTGGCATCTAATCACTGCGGGCATGGGACAATTTTACACAACAAAGCCCACTGCTTAAAAAAGATACAGATAACTTTATTGGCATATTTGCCTAAATAAACTTCACATCTTGATAGTAACCAATACATATAAAGCTTTGACAATAGGCTAATATGAAATGAATCCGACATCTGTGGGCGTCACAAGACTGTAATACATTTGTTTGACTGTAACCAATCATTGAGCCGTACCCTGACTAATGATTGAACTGTCTGTCTGTCTGCCTACCTACCTGCCTGCCTACCTACCTACCTACCTACCTACCTACCTACCTACCTACCTACCTGTCTACCTGTCTACCTGTCTACCTACCTGTCTACCTACCTGCCTACCTGTCTACCTACCTGTCTACCTACCTGTCTACCTGCATGCCTGCCTGCCTGTCTGCCTGCCTACCAGCCAGCCAACCAACCAACCAACCAACATATAATATTTTTACATTTATAAAAAATAATATTTCAATTTTAAAGAGGTGAATTCAAAACCATCAAAATCGATGGTGTTAAATTTCAATATTAATGCCTTTTTAAAATTCAAAATATTATGTCACTGATTTGCTTCCATAGAGGAAAATCCTCCCCTGACGAGCCTCCACTGCTAGGGTTCCACACGCTCCAGAGCTTAACGCTACACGAGTAAGCGTTTATGTAGATGAATTGTCTATCTTTCCCTCTCTTTCTCCTTGTCTTTGTGTCTTTCTCAAATCGCAACATCCCAACAACTCATTTCATCCGGCCTTGAATCCATCCTCGGCCTTTGATGGCATCAGTGATCTGACTTGACTGATCTGTGGATGCCGTGCAGAGGAGTTACCTCCATCTGCCCTATCTTGTTCAGTCACGCGGTGAGAAATAATGAGAGGGAATAAAGGACGAACGCATCCATTTGCAGAATATCAATATTGGACCACTTTGCTGGATCTATCTGGCATATCGGGGACAGCATCTCTGTTATAATCTTGAGATCACACAACCCAGTATATGAGTATTTATAATCCTAACCAGAGCAGTATTTCGAATACATACATTCATAACCATCCTGAAACTGCCCTTATTTGCCTTATTTCACTCCTGTAAGTCATGATAAGTTATTTACCTATTTTGTTACCATGGAGATGTGTTCATCGAAATGATTTGTGCATATCAGAAGTTTGGTTTATATTCAAGGCAAGTTTCATGCAGTTTTCTAATTCAATAAACTAACGGTCTGTTCATTCAAGAGGCAGTCTGACGTCATATCGACAAGGAGACGTGGCACGGGTATGAAATCCTCTCACTGTCAAACCGGACGCCCATTATTTAGCACGCACGGCGGGGTGGAGGCTAGCAACCAGGAACCAGCAGATACATTAATCTTAACCAAGATATCCAACATTTAAGCAAGACGCTTGAAATGGCTTCTAATAATGGTTCGGTTGGAAAGTGGGAAGTAGTTAAGAAAGGGAAGAAACCAAACAGCTCAGGAGGAAAAAACCCGGTGGCTGACAAGAAATCCGGTGGGGGAAGGAAAGCGTTGACGGAATCGAACCTCCACACGCTTCGTAAGTATACAGTTTACCGGCCATTGTAGCTGCGACTTAAACGTTAGCAAACTACAGTCGCGTTGAGGGATTTTGGTATTAGGTTTAATGACACGTCGGCTACAGGAGCTGGATAGCTAGCTAGACTGGTTGGCTGCTTAGCTCTAGCTGCTAGCTGTACATCGTCCTCGCCTGTCGTTCACACACAGCAGGTTAAAGCGGAGACTGCTGCCTAGCTAGCTCTAGCCTTGCTAGCTACACTACAGGAATAGTTAGATCGTTGACTGACAGCGTTAATGGCTCGGTAATATATTAGCTAGATAGTTATCTTCAAGACAACAATTATTTCTAATTACTAAAGCACGTTCCACCTGTCATGTTGTAAGATTGACGGTGGGATTTAGTTAAGAAAAATTAAGCTATTAAGTCTACAGCTGCCTGGCATATGTCAACAAATTAATTGTCATCCTAGCATGGGGTATCGAGTCGTGTTACAAGATGCCCATTAGAAGTTACATCGTGATAGCTATAAAAAAAATTATGAAAAGATATTAACTTAAGGATAAGTGCAAAACTTAAGTTGACTGTTGTTGCGACATATATCCAGCAAATCAACTCCAGCCACATCAATACTACACTTATAACCTGACAGCTGGTAGAACTGCAGTCATGTGTTATAAAGTGTGTACCTTCTCCACGTGAACAAAACTAACGGTCCCTTTAATTCGTGTTATCTGAGTTGTTTGTGCAGTATGCAGTGTATTATTACTATCTTTGTGATCACAGTCCAAAGTCTCCCTTGTAGAATAGGGGTGCCAACACATTATCTGTGCCAGTTCAGATCGGTCAAGGGGAGAAAAACGATGCAGACAAATACGCAAATAGACTAGACCACTAGAGGAGCAAGTCTAAGATGAATGCAGAATCTCGAGCTGTGGCCTTGAGAGACTTCTGTCTTTTAGATCATGAGACTGCAAACACAGATTTAGTTTTGTTCAACATGTCATGCTTTTCTCCTTGAAGCCCACAGCAGACGTGTGTGTGTTGGCAGTCATCTCTGATGCATCTCTATGTCAGGCGTTCTGCTTGGTATTCTTCTGCTGTCGGTGTTAAAATCCAGCCCACCCAGCAGTGAGGCCGTCTCTGGTGAACACTTCTCAGATTACACCCCATACTGTCCTCCTCTCCCATAACACACACACACTATTCCCCACTCATCTGTATTCCACCCATTACCTCCAGTGTCTTCCTGATTCAGATTTATAAAGTTATGCTCCTAAGCTCTTTAGCACTTCAGGTTTCTTTCAAGCAGAGTGGTCAGACCTGGGTATCACAAACCTGTCATGTCATGTTGCAGCTATACGAGAGGAGTGTGTGTGTATTGTTTGATGTTTACTTGCAATTTTTTTTTTTGGTCCTATTCATCATAGCTTTATCCCTACCTTGCACACTCTCTCTAAACAGAACTCACACCATGTGTATATAGGTGGTGAGATCTGATATAGCTCTAGTTCTTTGGGCAAGAGGGTAGAATGATCAGTGAGCAACTGGTAACCCCTGTCAACACCTCATCTAGTGGACAGTGAGGGGACAGGTCGGTGGGTAGGAGCAGGATGGAGGTGAGGAGTGGAAGGCCTTGTGGTGTAACTGATAAACATATTGATGCATTCCCACCATGCCGTATTCAGCTGCAACACATTCTAACTCCACAGTTGAAGCCTGGATCTTTGGAGAGGCCTGTGTGGTGGTGTGTGACAAACTGAGAGGACCAGTTATCACTTCAGTGGGTGGGACAACATGCTAGAGAGGAGGGAGGAGAGAAGAACAGAGGGAGGGGCTATCTTAAAGAGTTAAATCCTTTGGTTAACATTTCAAACAGAGAGATTCGAATGGAGAATCGTGCAGTAGGCGCTATTACAGGATTTTCTTTTACAGTCAATCCCATGACTACAAATCTGCATCCTTCTGCTCTCACCCCCGGCCCAACTCTGTTACAGCTCCCCTGAAGATGTCAACAAACGTATTTGACGGTTTTGAGAAGATGAACAAGAAGCAGAACAAGGAACAGGTGCCGCCACCGGCTGAGCCCCAACACAAGAAGCCTGCGTCAAGCAAGCCCAAGGCGTCAACCCCGGCCCCCACATCCACTCAGCATAAAACAGTAGAAGATGCCTTCAAAGCCGTGAGTAATACATACCGCAAAGACTAGTCGTTAAATGTGGGCTCACGGAGAAGGAATGCTCATTTTGGAGATTTTTTGGGGGGACCGATTACCAATGCTCGTTAACGACCATTAACCGCTTTAAAGATTAAGATTAAAAATGTTGAATGGATGAGTGTTTCTGACCCATAAAAATTGAATTAAAAAAAACCTCATACTGGTTTGATTTTAAAATAGCATCATTAACAACAGAAAAACAGATTAACAAAACGAAAACCATTGAATCCGAGAGCGCTGGCTGTGCCTACATGATTGGAGGCTATAACAACCCTAAAGTACAATTACAGGCTATGTTGCTGCTGCTCAACAACGAAAAAGGAGACGGCCAAAATAGCAGAAAGTCGCTAGATTGGTTGCTAGTCGCTAGACACAACTTTTTTTGTCACTAGGGAATGTTAAAAGTGACTATAGCGACTTTGTTGCTTTAAGGACAACACTATTTAACCGGTAAAACATTCGTATTGTCGGTTAACAGTTACACAGTTAATTATGAGCATTCCTGGATATTTCGTATGGATTAACGGATATTGTGTTCTTCTGTTTCTGATTCCTCTCCCCTTCCTCTGTCTGTCTCTTCTACTAAATGTTAGTTTGATGTTGGGGACTTGAAGCACCAGCTGGAGCGCAGTCAGACTCTGTTCCCGGAGAATCCCTCCGTGTGGGTTAAAGATCTGGCTGGTTATCTCAACCACAAACTGACCGCTCCAGACTCAGAGCCCACACTCAGTAGCTATGCTCACGGTCAGTAACGTTCAATCCCATTACATGTCACAATCAGAACTGTAACAGTGGAAATAAACACAAATGTGTTTTTAACGTGCTTTCCTTTACTCCCTTTTACTTTCAGATTACCCATACTGCCTTGCTGGGAAAGAGTTAAAAAATGTGATTAAGGGCCTTATTGGTCGATGTAGGGACACCCTGCCAGACTTCTTTGACCATTGTGTTTATACTATGCTCAGAGAGCTGGACAAACATACAGGTACATACAGATCATCTTACCACATCAAGAAAGAATACCTCATGGAAAATGTATTCGACTGGATGTCAGGCACGATTAGTGTTACTTTTCCTGAGTGTTTTGCGTTGTTTCCAAGATATTCCAACCCCCGTGTTTCTGCTTCCAGGGGAGTCTCTTCACGGCTACAGAGTTTGTATTCAGGCCATCCTACAGGACAAGCCAAGGATAGCTACACAAAACCTTGTCGAAGTGAGTGTGTGTGTTTGCTGCGTGGTGTGTGTGTTTGCTGCGTGGTGTGTGTGTTTGCTGCGTGGTGTGTGTGTTTGCTGCGTGGTGTGGGTGTTGCTGCGTGGTGTGTGTGTTTGCTGCGTGGTGTGTGTGTTTGCTGCGTGGTGTGGGTGTTGCTGCGTGGTGTGTGTGTTTGCTGCGTGGTGTGTGTGTTTGCTGCGTGGTGTGTGTGTTTGCTGCGTGGTGTGGGTGTTTGCTGCGTGGTGTGTGTGTTTGCTGCGTGGTGTGGGTGTTTGCTGCGTGGTGTGTGTGTTTGCTGCGTGGTGTGTGTGTTTGCTGCGTGGTGTGTGTGTTTGCTGCGTGGTGTGGGTGTTTGCTGCGTGGTGTGTGTGTTGCTGCGTGGTGTGTGTGTTTGCTGTGTGGTGTGTGTGTTTGCTGCGTGGTGTGGGTGTTGCTGCGTGGTGTGTGTGTTTGCTGCGTGGTGTGGGTGTTTGCTGCGTGGTGTGTGTGTTGCTGCGTGGTGTGTGTGTTTGCTGTGTGGTGTGTGTGTTTGCTGCGTGGTGTGGGTGTTGCTGCGTGGTGTGTGTGTTTGCTGCGTGGTGTGTGTGTTGCTGCGTGGTGTGTGTGTTTGCTGCGTGGTGTGGGTGTTTGCTGCGTGGTGTGTGTGTTTGCTGCGTGGTGTGGGTGTTGCTGCGTGGTGTGGGTGTTGCTGTCTTGGGTCTTTTGCTGTCTAGGGTGTGGGGGTGGAGGGGAGGGGGGTAGAGGGGAGGGGTGGGGACAGGAGGGGTGGGGACAGGAGAGGAGAAGAGGGGAGGGGGGATAGTCGGGGGGGGGGTTTGTGCAAGCGTCTGGGATAATATAACCTTGAGTCTGCGGGGTGTGACTATTGCTTCAGTCTGCTGTCCTTTCTGCAACTGAACCTGAAGTTGAGCAAGATGACGTGGCATTTTGAGCTGATTTATCTGTTGGATTGTCACAATGATTACAAAGTTCCCTAGAATGGGAAGCAATACCGGCCTGGTAAGGATGCTGCAGCAGTGTATCCACAGCCACTCGTGCATGGCGTTGATTCGGAATGCTAGTTATTGATCAGCTCAGAAGAAAGGAGAGCGAAGGAATAAATTACCAGACAAGTTAGGGACATTGCAAGGTCTCTCTGAGGCATGAAGGTCAGAAAACTGATTTGTGTGTGGGAGAAAGTGAGATAAAAATGGGAAAAAATGCAGTTGGTGATATGACTAGAACAACACACATATGGTGCCAGACACATAGACGCTTCTACGTTCTGGTGGACTGAGTTAACATTCAGGGATACACATTCACAACTCCTTCATATTGTTCCACAGTTATAACTTACAATAGCCTCAGTATTTATCTCTTGGTTTTTCCCCTTTTTTCTCTTTTTATCTGTCTTCATATTTCTATTTTCTGTCTCCCCGCCTCTCTCTCTCTCTCTCTCTCTCACCAGTATCTGGAGTTGCTGCGGTCAGTTCAGAACCGTCCAGTGAAGTGTCTGACCATCATGTGGGCCCTGGGCCAGGCTGGATTCCATGACCTCAGTCATGGGCTGCGAGGTGACCCACACAGAGCCCCGTCCCCCCTCAGATCCACATGTTCAGCCTTCCTCTGCTCCACTTTCCCAACACCTGGCACAGTTCATGTTTGCTGGCGAGAGTTCTGGGTCAAAGAGACCTCTGGAGCAAGACGTGTGTGTAATAAGACACACACACACTCTGTATATATACAGAGTGTGTGTGTGTAATAAGACACACACACACTCTGTATATATACAGAGTGTGTGTGTGTAATAAGACACACACACACTCTGTATATATACAGAGTGTGTAATAAGACACACACACACTCTGTATATATACAGAGTGTGTGTGTGTAATAAGACACACACACACTCTGTATATGCTGTATTTGTATATATTAAGTGTGTGACATTTCACAAAATTCCCGGTTCAGTTCGATATGACAGTGTCATGTTTCGGTATGTCCTTAACACAACCAAAAAGTAGAAATCCCAGAGAGATTTCCTTGATTTTGATCCTTTTTAAATGTCTTAAAACAAATACCCTAAATTATTATCGTTTTTAGACTATGAACAATGACTGAGTTACTAGCCATATTGCAATGGGCTAGCTTAGCATAGCATGCCTCACTGATGTTGTGTTTTCCTTTTACTGTGTTCACGCCGAACGCGAAGCAAATTTTTGGTGCGGCGAGATCACATGTAAAGTCAATGCAAACACGCAAATTTGCGCTATTCGCGTCTTTGCTTGAGACATTAGTGTGACACTGTCATGAAAGTTTATCATTGTTGTGAAGAATTTTTAGAAGAAATGGAGGGATTATTGTAGCTGTCAGTGGGCCTCCTCTGCTATACGACACAACTTCTTATTTGTTTATAGTCGTCATTTCGCACGTGGTTGACAACAGAAGAAAAACTGGTAAAAACTGGTAAACACAAATGTTTGGTGTGAAGACGGCATTAAGGAGTGGGAGGGGCAGACAGCTTGTTGTCTGTTACATTATTTGGGCTGCCTTGTTGAGTGCAGCGGTAGGTCATGGTGGTTCAGTCATCACTCTAAAAGTGTCAAATTCTCCTGCCTCTATCGTGACCCGAGTGTTTTCTTTGTGTGACGTAGTGTGGCTGGGAATCATGCTGCCCGTGCTGGGGGTGAAGGCCCTGTCATCGTACGCCATAGCCTACCTGGAGAGACTCCTCCTGTAAGTGTGTCTTCAGCTTGTGAATATAATGTTACAACACGGCATGTTTTCCGCTGAAGGCGCGTGTGTGTGTGTAACGTGTGTGTGTGTAACGTGTGTGTGTGTAACGTGTGCGTGTGTAATGTGTGTGTTCTCCCCAGGCTTCATACGAACCTGACAAAAGGTTTCGGCATCATGGGTCCCAAAGAGTTCTTTCCTCTGCTGGACTTTGCCTACATGCCCAAGAACGCCCTGTCGCCAAGGTGAGTAAAAAAAAAAAAAAAAGTCTCCCGCGTAGCAACGCGGCCTGGCGGCTGGACAGTTGCTCACAGATGCCCTTGTTGGTTAGCCTGGCTCTGCCCTCCTACGTACTTCCGCTCAATTTTATTTTTGCTTCTGTACATAGGTCTGGCCATGAGGTACGTAAGTCAGATTTTAAGGTTGATTTTCTACCGGCGAATCAGCGAACAGAGGGAGTGGCTGAGAACGATGACGTTGATGTCATGCGCTAGTTTGTGTTGTTGTTCCCTAATGGCGGCGGAGAAAGATGCGAGCAAAGCCATTCGGTCCGTTGTGGCAACGCTGCCGAATATCCAACAGCTAAAGCCGGAGCAAGAACAAGTTTTGCTGAGTTTTGTTGGTGGCCATGATGTTGTGGCCCTCCTCCCCACAGGGTTCGGGAACAGTTTGATTGTCCAGCTACGGCAGCTAGCTCTGTTACAGTAGTGGTGAAGGAATTGGCTAAGGCGAACGCTAGCGATTGGTTATGGCAGATCAGAGTGGCTCTGGGCAGATCCAATAGTTTTAAACTTCAACAGAGTACCCACCTACAAGGAAGTCAACGCTTGTCAATGGAGCGAGGCCAGACTCTCTGTACAAATGCAATGTACGAGAGTCTGGTTAGGACCAGGCTACTTGTTGGTAGGGGTGGGGGAAAAAATCGATTCACATTTGAATCGCGATTCAGTCTTGTAGCGATTCACAAATGTAAAAAATCGATAAAAAATGTAAATGGTCATATTTCTTTTATATGAAGAATCGTGAATCGATTTTTAATCGAATCGTGAGGTACCAAAAGATTCCCACCCCTACTTGTTAGTCACGTCCTCACAGTGTCGGTGTGTGTCGCCCGCAGCCTCCAGGAGCAGCTCAGGCGTCTGTACCCTCGGCTGAAGGTCCTGGCGTTCGGAGTCAAGCCTGAGAGCACGCTACACACCTACCTGCCCTCCTTCCTCTCCAGAGCCACGCCTCACTGCCCCAACGACATGAAGAGAGAGGTGAGGCACATGCACGGGAGTACACGTTGGGGTCAGAGAGATGCCGTTCTTCTGAATGGATTCGCATCCATTGTCTCCCTTTCTTCTTCACTCTCTCCTTGCAGTTGCTGAGCAGCATGACTGAGTGTTTGTGTGTAGATGTTCAGAGCCTGGGTGTCTGGCGGCAGCTGTACACTAAACACCTCCCACAGTCCAGGTAACTGTCAGGACACACACCCTCCCCAGTCCTGTTTCAACACATTCTTATTGTAAATCCATCTTTTATAATCGTAACCTCGCCTTGTCTTTCTTTCCAGCCTCCTGTTGAAGCATTTACTGAAGTCATGGAATGCCCTGCCACAGAAGGTAGGGTCCCTACTGTACTGGTCCACCCGTACCATTTGATTGACGTTGTGACATCTCATGGATTCGGGCCCCAGGGTCGATCATAACCAAGTCCTTGTGCTTTGTTTTTTTTCAGTTGCGCAAGAATCTAGAAGAAACCGTCCAGTCATTCAGAGTGACCAACGAGGAGATGATAGAAGTGTCAGACTCCCAGGAGCTTACAGAGTGCAATACCATGTGCCATGTAAGGCCCAGACACTTATTTCTCCATACACATCTGCCCACTTTGTCTGTTTCATGTCAGAAATTCCCCTGTTAGGAATTAGATCTTTTTTCCTCAACCTAATTCTGTCTCCCTTTCCTGGTTTGACCCTGAAGAGCCTTCAGCTGAAGATGCGTGGCCGAGGCTTCCCCTGGTCCAGGCTGCTGCTGGTCCTGCTGGTGTTTGCTGCTGGTTTTATTGCTCATGATGTCAGAGTAAATGGCACATTCTCAGGTCAGACACGCACGCACACACAAGCAAATCTATCCATTCCACTAGTCACCAGGTGTTCTCCAGACGTGTGCTCGGTGTGTACCAAGGCATGGTGATGCTGTGTTTTTCAGACTCCACCACGGCCAGGTATATGCACAGTTCAGGGGTGATGGCTGTGTCTCTGCAGGCCTGGAACAAGGTGACCCTGTACACCCAGCAAGGCCTCAGGTGGGTTGACCTCCATCTCTGACCCTTCACCTTTAACCCTAACCTGAAACCCACCACCACCATGCTTAAACTGGCTCTTGCATCTTCCTAAAGATGCAGGGTTATGATGATGATGATGATGATAGTGAATACGGTGTGTGTGTTTCTTTGTGCAGCTCTCTGGAGACCAACACCCCTTACTATTACTCTGAGTGTGTGCGTGTTCTTGGACCAGTGCTGGAGCAGGGATGGGACAAGACGAAGGCTGCCGCGGTCCTCCTCAGTGACAACACCCTCCAGCTCATCACCTGGATCAGGGAAAACACACCCCTGCTCATAGAATGGGTAAAAGACACACACATATACATACACACAAAACTAAATGTAGTATGAATCATGTTGATGGTGAGAAGAGGCATTTTTCTTGTGGTTGCATTTTTTCATAGTGATGGTGTGTTTGTTTTGCTCCTCCAGCTCAGCGCCAACACCCCAGACAGCGTGTTCCAGGTGCTGGAGTACCTGAAGCAGCTCCTGCTGTTTCTCCATCAGAACTACCTGCTGCCCGCCCTGGCATACACATCAAGCCTACTACAACAAGCCTGGACCAGCCTACAGGATTCTTGCAAGTCAGTAAACTAAAAATGTTGAGACTGTTCCATGTGTTTACGTTTTCTCGCTGTAATAGAACCTGACGACCTAAACGTGTGTGTGTGTGTGTGTGTGCGTGTGTGTGTTGCAGTGGAGAGGTGTCTGTAACCTGTCTTCAGGACCACGCGTTGTCCTTCACCAACTCCACCTGGCACCTGCTCCAGGACACGACGTCAGCCCTGAAGACCTGGGCTCAGCAGCTGCTGACCCGGGCATGAGACACTCATCAGACACACACACAGCTCAGCTCTCATACACACACACACACACACACACAACTTACACTTATTCCCACTCGCACCCACACACACACACTGAGACTATCTTTGCTTGCGTTGGCCCTCTCGGCCCCCCCATCAACCATGTCCAGAGGTGCTGGAAGGAGGAAAGCAGACTCTACAATGGACCCTTCTCAAAATTGTTTTGTCTCCTGGTTTATTTCTACTGATCTGCATGTTATTTTCTAACTGTTGTTTTTCTACCTAAACTTTTCTCACTCTGGATGCAAAGAAGCCCCTCATGTTTCTATCTGTTGATTCCGCTACAACACAGTACAATCTGATTTTACAAACGCAAGACGGATCTTTATAAATATATACTCTGATTTATAAGTGGTTTATATGCATTTCTTTATGAACAGTTCCCTTTGTGAAACGGTCCAGCTGGGAACAGAATCAAAACCCAACCCACAATCCTTTTTTGTGATCGTACTTTGCCCACATGAGTGTTGAAGGGCAGGGTTTTTAAGCTACATCTCAGTGACCATGGAGACTGGTCCAATGTGTGTGTGTGTGGGCGTGCATGTGTCTTGGTGTGTGTTTGCGCACCAAGCTTCCGCTGAACAGTAAGCGAGTGAAAAGCCTTTGTGTCAGGGATCTGGGCTGTGTGAGATGTGAAGGTGGGTCACATCTGCTGGTCTGATTGGCTCCCTCAGATGAGATTTGAAACGTATAAATCCACTCTGCAGCATGTGTAGAGCAGAAGAGTTTTCTACCAGTCCAGCAGTTGGACTGGTAGAAAACCCCTTGAGGTTGAGGGAATGAGGTCACATAGTGCAGGCGCAGAGATGGAGATTGAGATGGAAGTTACCTAATTTATCTCTCATGCTCCCGTGAAGTTTTTAATCTTTTCTTATCTCATTTCACTTGTTCTTTCCGTCTCGTATCTTATCTTTTTCTTATCTTTGTGTAAAATTGTTACCATTCAACCCCTTGTCTTGTCCTCACCCTTCTCTTGTGATTTGAAAGCTGAGCACTGTGGATAACTACTGCTGCCTCCTTCATGTATTTATACTTGAAAGCTGATGACCTATTGTGTGCGTGTGTGCATTGTGCGCGTGTTGGGAGTTGTGGGGTGATGAATGCTCTCCGACCTACCTCCTGTATGCTTTGAAAAATTAGCGTCCCTTTCCTCTTTCTTGGCTCATTAGGAGCCGTTATGACCGTTGTGTCCTGAAACAATGATTAATTTCTTACTTTGTATATGTAAATGATTTATAATAAAGATTTCAGCACCAATGAACGTTTGCTAGTTATGCACTTTATTCATTTGTAGCCATGTAATATAATGAATCCTAGTTATCTTAAAAAAATAACGTCTCTATAAACAACTTTACTGAACACAATAATATTTAGCTACATTACAGCGCTAGTTGTATCCCCTTCGATAGCTCAGTTGGTAGAGCGGAGGACTGTAGAGTAACACTGAAATCCTTAGGTCGCTGGTTCAAATCCGGCTCGAAGGAGGTGGAATTTTTTGACACTGGCTTTTATGTAGTTATATTTTCCTGTAATGATAAACACGCGTAAGAATTTTTTATTTTTTTACAATTGTATGTGTATAGGCTTCGTTTTATTTGAACTAATCACGTTTAAGATTCCTCAGTGAATGGAGTTTTTGAGATATTTTTTTACATGAAATAACACAAATTGCGGCCAACAGGCAATAATAATAATAATAATTCATAATTGACAGTAAAAAAATCTAATTCAACACTGTATTACTGTCAACAGTAAATCTAAACTGGACAAAGCGGGGAATTAGCCTAAGCGATAGAGCGCTTATTTTACATACGGATGTTAGCGGTATCGTTGCCCGTACCCTCCAATGTTTTCTACTAACATCTTTAAAAGCACTTTCAGAGGGAAGGGCAATACTGGTTTTCTTTGATGTGGGCCAGAACAACCACTCATTTCGTTTTCCTCCAAACCAGTCTACATACGCCATGCTACTGCGTGCGTACTTCATTCTGTTGTGAGAGCCAATCAGCACACGGATATTTGTCGCTCTGTTGTAGTGGGTTTGTTTGGGTTTAAAGAGCATCTTGGTGATCTGAAAGGACGCGAACGCGAAAATGATTATATTTCACGAATAAGTAAGACAAATAAACTCATTCACGCTTGAAACCAAATTATACATTTCTAGCAATTGTTTTTTTGGCAAGAGCTTAGATTGTCGTGTCCTTCGTGTTAAATTTTGCTGTTGTCCATTTGCTAGCATAACTTAGCCTCCTGCTAGCTACAGTAGATCGAGCTATTACGAGCTAATGTTACTGTAGCGTGTTAGCCTACTTCTTCCAATTTAACAACGTATTGCCTTCAGTGCATACATATGATCAAAAACAGATTCAAGACAATAGCGGGCAAGTTCAGCTATTCGGTTTTCAGCCCGGATATCAGCTCTGTTCCATGCTAGCGAGTGACAATGTCAGTCAGTGTTGTTTTTGCATGACGTTTATTTGACAGCAACTAAAGATTGAGCACATTTGAGGTGCGTTGCTACGTTATCATCTAATACGAGTCAAGAAGAGGTGACATGGTTGTTGGTAGTTACCAACCCGAGTAGCCCTTGGCCATCGAGCGAGACTGGATGTCCCACATTCCTGACAGAAAAGACGAATCTCCAGGTAACAATAAAAGATAAGGCCCTCTCGTAAGTGAGAGCAATGTCATTGACTGTATTCTAACTGGTGTACGGCTTCAACTGAATGTTCACTAGTAAGTTTAGGGCAGAAATATGAGCTTCACCTACACAACATCAATTGTTTGTTGCGTCTTCTTGAGCTGTGTGTTTTGGATGTGGGGGCGTGTCTTGTTGCACTCTGGTGTGGGGGCGTGTTCCCGAGCCTCTTAACCGTAGAAAGTACAAAACACTACTATAATATATATATATCAACATGCCTCAGAAACACATTGTTATGTGTTAATAAAATTGTGTGTTTTTGTAACAGGCGGCTCCTAAGGGGAGAGAGAGGTTAGCATCATGGAGGCACGGTTTGGCAATGTGGTGTTCAGCTCCCGTTTCGACTCAGGGAACTTGGCACGAGTGGAGAAAGTGGAGAGAGCTAGCTCCTCCCCCTCTGCAGACCTTGCATCCACAGGGAACGCCTCCTCAGCCCTTAACTCCGCCCCCGACTACGAGTTCAACGTGTGGACCAGCCCAGACTGTGCTGGGACGGAATACGAGAATGGGAACAGGTAACCTGGCAACGCTGGCAGAAGTCTCTAGAACATGGGTCTCTGGTTGCTCTGTTGCTGGAGAGCTGCCTGCCTGTTGATATTTGCTAGATTAGCGAAAACCTACAGGCAGGTAGCTGTCCACGGTTCTCCTGCCACAGACCCCTGCTCGAGAAGAATCGGAAGCACTTTCAATGGATTTCCTCCAATGGGGGGATGAAGATATTGTAGATATTGTACCGTGTGTGTGTGTGTTGCAGGTCATGGTTCTACTTCAGTGTTCGTGGTGGCATCCCTGGGAAGCTGCTGAAGATTAACGTGATGAACATGAACAAGCAGAGCAAGCTGTACAGCCAGGGCATGGCCCCTCTCGTACGCACGCAGCCTAGCAAGAACCGCTGGGAGAGGGTCCGAGACAGACCCAGCTCTGAGGTACACACACACACACACACACACACACACACACACACACACACACACAGGGGCATCATATTTATGAACACATAGAAAGGCTTCTTTATGAACGGTGTAAGACATGAAGGCTGTTGCTTTTTCTCAACTCTCTCTGTCTCCGTCTCTCCGTCTCTCTGTCTCTCTCTCTCTCTCTCTCTCTCTCTCTCTCTCTCTCTCTCCTTCTGTCTCTCTCTACTGTTTCTTTCTTCTCTCAGTTGGTGGATAATCAGTTCATCCTGTCGTTTACCCACCGGCTGTTGGAGGTGCGAGGAGCAACCACCTATTTCTGCTTCTGCTACCCTTTCTCCTATATGGAGAGCCAGGAGTTACTACAACAGCTGGATGAGAAATACCCCAGCACTGCAGCACTGAACCCCAGCAGGTACACACACACACATATATATACACACACGCACACACACAAACACGCACACATTCAACTGTCCTTGAATCACTTTGGATGAAAGCGCCTGTGGAATGAGTAAGTGTAATGTAATGAATCCCTCTGTGTCTGCCAGTGCGAAGGACAGTGTGTACTACCACAGGGAGGTGCTGTGTCACACTCTGGATGGCAACAGGGTCGACCTCCTGACTGTCACCAACTGTCACGGGATGCATGAGGAGAGGGAGCCTCGCCTGCCCAACCTGTTCCCTGACACCTCCACACCCCGACCACACCGCTTCCCAGGCAAACGGGTAACCCTCTCTTACAGAAAGTCTCTTTTCTGTGTGGTGGTTGTGGCACGAGGGGTGATATTGATGTGTGCGTGCGTGCGTGAAGGTGTTCTTCCTGAGCAGTCGTGTGCACCCTGGCGAGACACCCTCGTCCTTCGTGTTCAACGGTTTCCTCAACTTCATCCTGAGGAGAGACGACCCGCGTGCTCATGCTCTCCGAAACATATTTGTCTTCAAGCTCATTCCTATGCTCAACCCTGACGGGGTGGTCCGCGGCCACTACAGGTACACACACACACACACACACACTTCTTTACTCCCACTTGAAACGTGTTAGGAATTATCCATGAGATGTACAGATGTAGACTGGAGTAATGATGGTGTCTGTACTGGTGGGTCTGTGTGTGGTCTGCAGGACTGATTCCAGGGGGGTGAACCTGAACAGGCAGTATCTCAACCCCAGCCCTCAGCTGCACCCCTCCATCTACGGGGCCAAAGCGCTGCTGTTGTACCACCACACACACAACCGCCTGCAAAAGCCCAACACACACCCCAACACATACCCCAACACACACACCAATGCCCCTCCCCTCACTACCAAGACCACCAATCAACACCAAGCCCCTCCCCTCACCGCCCTTGAGCTCAGCCTAAACCAACGCAACTCCGGGAAAGACTCAAACCCCATCCTCCCAGAGGTCCCCATGGTGACGGAGGAGAATGGCTGGGTCACCACGGAAACGGGGAAGGGAGAGGAGATCAACTGTAATAAGAACCAAGCACCAAGTTCCTCAGAGACCACGCCTCTTATCCCTCTGGAGCTGACACTCACAGACGAGGAGCCAATCCCTGCTCACGAGGGGGGCGTGGCCTACTATGTGGACCTCCATGGCCACGCCTCCAAACGGGGCTGCTTCATGTACGGGAACAGCCTATCAGACGAGAGCCAGCAGGTGAGCCTCCGCACGGCGACTCGTTCTGTCGGGACGTGAACATTGCTGTAGTCTGTCCCTGTCTGCTGGTGGTGGACAACATGCTAACCCTGTGAGCCTGGCTGTGTGGCTGCTCCTCCTCTCTGTGTGGCTGCTCCTCTCTGTGTGGCTGCTCCTCTCTGTGTGGCTGCTCCTCTCTGTGTGGCTGCTGCTCCTCTCTGTGTGGCTGCTGCTCCTCTCTGTGTGGCTGCTGCTCCTCTCTGTGTGACTGCTCCTCTCTGTGTGGCTGCTCCTCTCTGTGTGGCTGCTCCTCCTCTCTGTGTGGCTGCTGCTCCTCTCTGTGTGGCTGCTCCTCTCTGCAGGTGGAGAACATGCTCTATCCCAAGCTGATCGCCGTGAACTCGGCCCACTTCGACTTCCTGGGCTGCAACTTCTCCGAGAAGAACATGTACGCTCGAGACAAGAGAGACGGCCAGTCTAAAGAGGGCAGCGGGCGCGTGGCCATACACAAGGCCATAGGACTGCTGCACAGGTACACACACACACACACACATACACATACACATACACACATACACAAGGCCATAGGACTGCTGCACAGGTACACACACACACACATACACAAGGCCATAGGACTGCTGCACAGGTACACGCACGCACGCTGGTGGAGCTCAACACATTAAACAACATGCCTTGCCTCTGCAGTTACACCCTGGAGTGTAACTACAACACAGGCAGAGGGGTCAACACCATCCCTCCTGCCTGTCACGACAACGGCCGAGCCACGCCCCCTCCCCCTCCCGCCTTCCCGCCCAAATACACACCAGACATCTACGAACAGGTACGTGTACACACACACACCTACCTTGGAGATAAGAAAGACTGTGTGTAGTTGAGATGTTACTCTTGCACCGTGCCCGGTAAAATACTGACTGTTCCTTGACATTATCCAACCCTGTTAGAACTATGCAGTTCTGTCCTTCGATTGTTGTCTAACCCTTGGGATAAACATCTGCTAAACTCTGTATTTGTTCCGTGTGTCAGGTGGGCCGTGCGGTGGCCATATCAGCCCTGGACATGGCGGAGTGTAACCCGTGGCCACGCCTCGTCCTATCAGAGCACAGCTGCCTGAGCACTCTCCGCGCCTGGATCCTCAAACACGTACGCAACAGCAAGGGCCCGAACACACACACACACGCTCAGCCCCGCGTGTACCGCAACGGAAGCAAGGCTTCACCTCCCAAGAGCTGCAGCACGTAAGTGGACACACACACACACACACGTCAAGCCTCACGCTCCTCACTGTCACGTTTGGATTGATATTGCCGAGCACCCACCTTGTCGTCGGTGTGTTAGCGTGTGTGTTAGCGTGTGTGTTAGCGTGTGTGTTAGTGTGTGTGTGTGTGTTGCCAGCTACCTGTCCAGCTCGGTGTCGGAGAACGCTCTGAGCGGTGTGGTCTCCAGCAGCCACAGCAGCAGCAGCAGCAGCCAGACTCCCTCCCCCAGGATCCACGTCTCCCCCAGCTTCACCTTCGGCTGCCCGCCGCCGCCGTCACGCACGCTAGCGCGCACCAACACGCACGCGGCCCGCGGAGCCACCAAGACCCTCGGCCCGGTCAGAGGTAGGAGCACTGCCACCTGGCCTCTCTCTTCAGCCCTGGTCTTCCTTTTATCCCTTTTATATCACTCTCTCTCTCCGTCGCCACTCGCTGTGTCTGTCTCTCTCTCTGCGTTGCCTGTTATACGGCTGCTGTTGTACTTTGTGTTTAGAAGCCTGCCGTCAGTTTGTGTTTGCCTTGTGGTCTACCGTTGGTTTCAGTAGTAGTGGATGCATTTAGCAGACGCTCTTATCCAGAGCGACTTACAGTAAGTACAGTAGGAGTACCCCCGAGGCAAGTAGGGTGAAGTGCCTTGCCCAGGGACACAACGTCATGTTGCACGGCCGGGAATCGAACCACCTTCTGTTTGGTAGCCTGATTCCCTAACCGCTCAGACATCTGACCCCCCGACTGTGGGGCAGGTAGAGAGGAGGAGAGACTGTGGGGCAGGTAGAGAGGAGGACAGACTGTGGGGCAGGTAGAGAGGAGGAGAGACTGTGGGGCAGGTAGAGAGGAGGAATGACTGTGGGGCAGGTAGAGAGGAGGAGAGACTGTGGGGCAGGTAGAGAGGAGGAGAGACTGTGGGGCAGGTAGAGAGGAGGAGAGACTGTGGGGCAGGTAGAGAGGAGGACAGACTGTGGGGCAGGTAGAGAGGAGGAGAGACTGTGGGGCAGGTAGAGAGGAGGACAGACTGTGGGGCAGGTAGAGAGGAGGACAGACTGTGGGGCAGGTAGAGAGGAGAGACTGTGGGGCAGGTAGAGAGGAGGAGAGACTGTGGGGCAGGTAGAGAGGAGGAGAGACTGTGGGGCAGGTAGAGAGGAGGAGAGACTGTGGGGCAGGTAGAGAGGAGGACAGACTGTGGGGCAGGTAGAGAGGAGAGACTGTGGGGCAGGTAGAGAGGAGGACAGACTGTGGGGCAGGTAGAGAGGAGGACAGACTGTGGGGCAGGTAGAGAGGAGAGACTGTGGGGCAGGTAGAGAGGAGGACAGACTGTGGGGCAGGTAGAGAGGAGGAGAGACTGTGGGGCAGGTAGAGAGGAGGAGAGACTGTGGGGCAGGTAGAGAGGAGGACAGACTGTGGGGCAGGTAGAGAGGAGGACAGACTGTGGGGCAGGTAGAGAGGAGAGACTGTGGGGCAGGTAGAGAGGAGGAATGACTGTGGGGCAGGTAGAGAGGAGGACAGACTGTGGGGCAGGTAGAGAGGAGAGACTGTGGGGCAGGTAGAGAGGAGGACAGACTGTGGGGCAGGTAGAGAGGAGAGACTGTGGGGCAGGTAGAGAGGAGGAGAGACTGTGGGGCAGGTAGAGAGGAGGACAGAGCCCAGCTGGAGCGAGGCAGGGTCTGTCCCCCAGCTGGAGACACTGCCTCCTACCTGCCTCACTGCCTCCTACCTGCCTGACTGTCTGACTGCCTCCTACCTGCCTGGCTGCCTCATTGCCTCCTACCTGCCTAATGGTCTCACTGCCTCCTACCTGCCTGGCTGCCTCATTGCCTCCTACCTTCCTAATGGTCTCACTGCCTCCTACCTGCCTTGCTGCCTCACTGCCTCCTACCTGCCTGGCTGCCTCACTGCCTCCTACCTGCATGGCTGCCTCACTGCTTCAGATTGTGTGCTGGATGAGATTCGGAACCTAGATATTAACCTAATCTGCGGTTGGCTGAGCTGAAATCCACTAACCTGCATGGCTTTGACCTCTGACACCAGCATGACCCCGTGACCTCTGAGATGGCAGGTCTGTGTGTGCGTGCATGAGTCGACATGGTGAGAGGTTGACCCGAACCAACCGATCACCCATTCTACCCCGACAGCTAGAAGCTGTAGAACAAGGCAGACCTGAGGCCCGTGTAACTGAGGCAGGGCAGCTTGTGTTCTGACCAGTCTCTAGTTCCCGCATGGGGCTGAGCTGTGTGTGGTCCTGTAACTGTGTGTGTGTGTGTACCTTGCGTGTCTGTTTTTGTGCACGTGACCGAGAGCGTGTGTGTGTGCCCTGCATGTGACTGAGCCGGTGTGTGTGTGTCTCCCTCTTCAGACACTAAGGCACAGGAGAAGAGACGCCCCCACCTCCGCTCCGTCCTGCGGTCTCCTAGCAACAGCCACGCCCCCTCCCGCCCCCCCCTCTCCCCCGCCTCCTCCTCGTCCTCCTCGTCCTCCTCCTCGGTGTGTGCGGTGGGCTCCTGCCCTCTGCCGGCCTCCGTCACTATGGCAGGTCTGTACTCCCTCCAGCCTCCCAGCCTGTCGGCCCTGCTCCCCTCCCTGCAGGCCCTGCCCCGGCCTGGGCTGCTCTCCAAACTGAGCCCCCTGCTCCAGCAGGGCCTAGCACCTCCACTCGCCTTCATCACCGACGCCAGCACCTCCCAGACCGGGTCCACGCAAGACTGAATGAGTGTGTGTGTGTGTGTGTGTGAAAGTTTGTGTGGGGAGGGGGTGGGGGGGGGAGGGTAGGTGTGTGTGTGATTGGTTGGTTGGTTCTGGGAGATGAGTTTGTTTGGTGCCAGTCTCAAACTTCTCTTTTGACGTTCCTCTGATTTTTGCCTCATACGACATCTGCACCTTACTGATTTATTTTCCCAACACACAAACCTAGAAATGTGTTTGTATTTTAGTAATAAAGCTACTGAAGCAGAGCTTCCACAGTGTACAGCCTTAGATAGTCACATAGCAAGGTTCTCAGTTACACTCATATTAGATGCTTCTTGTTTTAGGATCCTATTGTAATATGTTTACGCATCACAGTATTCATGAAAAAAGTTTTTTCATCTGAGTGGCCAAATCATGAACAATATGAACAAAGACAATATTGCAGGGACAGTGTGAAGATGTTAATGATGACCTTTTAACATTTTATTTTGCCATGACGCACTTTCAATTCCAATGGCAATGCTGTGTGAGTGTTGTGGCAGCGATTTACAGTTTTTTTTATGCACATTTAATTGTATTTAGCAGATTTTATTATTTCTCTTTTTTACGCTATTTAATAATCATGTGAGCACATTCTCTGAATTTCCCTCCCATTTGCCGATGGTCTTTGTTAGCTCCTCTTGAGATTAAAACACTCTCTTTCAACTACTGAGCAGAGACCTTATGCTCCTGAGACCACACTGTCATGGTGTAACTGTCAACACACTAGTCTCACACTGTCACAGTGTAACTGTCAACACACTAGCCTCAAACTATCACAGTGTAACTGTCAGGGTAACAATTAGTCACAGACCACAATTGACAAATATGATATCCAGTGTTAGAACGCTGTTGGAATCATGTTTATGATTTCTGGGCTTGGTCCCTAAGTGGATTGTGGCATGTTCCTTCCACAGCCCAGAACGTGACATTACCTGAACACAGACCTGCTTCTAATTGCATATCAGAAGCCTGGAATGGAAGCCACGCTGTTCGATATTCAGACACTACATTCTAAGCAGACACATTTAAAAAAACGAAATTCATGAAGTTACATTTGAATTTCGAACAAACGGCAAAGTTATCAGCAAATTTTAATATCAGATAAATCTGAGAGCAGTGATGGCTCAAGGGTTACTTACGTTGTTTTCAATGTCGTCATGCTAAACAACATCACTGATCTAGACCTCTTTTCTTGTGACGTGGATCATTAGTTGGCGTGGCTGTTTGTGTCGCTGTGTGCTACTTGGTCTGCGTGGCCTGTATAGTTACAGTTGGAATGTGACGTGTGGTTAGTCGGTACCTAAAAGTGACAAAAGAAGGGCTGAAGGCATACATAGGTTATAGGTCATGTGTTTTGTGGTTAGCTGGGACTACAGTATCTGTAGATGATCATGTAGAGTCACGTAATATGATGTGGGATTATATGTGTGTGTAACAAGGGGTTATATTACTTGGGGATTGTATTGTATGATATTTAATCCAGCTCAATCCTACTCTTTCATACCACCGTTAATGGGCTGGACTAAGCGTGGTTGGGGCCTGTGTTCTAGGTGACGACAGGTGGGCCAGTTTGTTCTCGGCCCAGGCAGGGTTCTGCGTATGAGTTCAGTGTTGTGTTGTTAGCGGTGGTGTGCCTTGCTCCGCCCTCCATTCCCCACCTGGTGCTTCGCCTGCCTTATCTCTGCTAGAGGAGAGCGGAACTTTCCTACACAGTTTCAGCTGGCTTTTCCTCCCTGGTTTCCTCCCCTTGTGTCCTTCCCCTCGATATCGTCATCTAAGGGGACGTTAACCCTTGACCCTCGAGGTCACAGACGTGTTCCATCCACACAGGGAAAGGAAAGAAGCCAGTCTAGACTAGCAGGAAGCCTGAGTTCAGTCTGGACTAGCAGGAAGCCTGAGTTCAGTCTAGACGAGCAGGATGCCTGAGTTCAGTCTAGACGAGCAGGAAGCCTGAGTTCAGTCTAGACGAGCAGGAAGCCTGAGTTCAGTCTAGACTAGCAGGATGCCTGAGTTCAGTCTAGACAAGCAGGAAGCCTGAGTTCAGTCTAGACTAGCAGGAAGCCTGAGTTCAGTCTAGACTAGCAGGAAGCCTGAGTTCAGTCTAGACTAGCAGGAAGCCTGAGTTCAGTCTAGACTAGCAGGAAGCCTGAGTTCAGTCTAGACTAGCAGGAAGCCTGAGTTCAGTCTAGACTAGCAGGAAGCCTGAGTTGTGCGTCCAGTAACACTGTGAACTCACACGTCTACGCTTTTATCATGTTGTGCTATTTGTTGTTTCCCATCCACACGCTTACCTACTTGTCTTCATGCGTGACAATACTACTTCATCCTACTCGCCTGTCGTCTTCGGTAATGGTTTCCTGTAAGATGAGTTTTCCTTCTCTGTGTGGCGCTAACCTATCTTCCTGTTCCAGACTGTCATTGTGTAACTGTGTCTCAGTAACACTCTTAACTGTGCTGTCTATTACCCCCTTACTGGGCTCATCTTCTGGAATAAACTATCCCTCTGTGGAGAAACTACAGTCTGTGTGTGGGACCTCTACTCTCTCCTGTGTGTGTGTGTGTGTGTCCTCTAATCAAATATACCCACAGACCTCAATTCATCTTGTATTGGATAGACCATACACACTGGCTGTGATCAACCCTACTCAGTAATGTAGCTATGACCACCATGCACATGCGCCACTCTGATGCATGATGATGTTATTACAGTCGCACTTTTTATTAGATCTTATTAGTAGTCACACTACTTGGCAACAGGACCGTCAGCAAGGTAGCTGATGCATGACTGATACTTGGTTATTTTTAAAGAGGAGTCAGTAACGTATACAACAAGATTCACCTTAATGAAAACATCCAACAATGACATACTCATGAAGCAACCCCATGAACTAACCCTAATGTAGTGATACATTGTAATTGTTATATTGTAGCGTTGGACAGACATGTAGCATTGGACAGACATGTAGCGTTGGACAGACATGTAGCATTGGACAGACATGTAGCGTTGGACAGACATGTAGCATTGGACAGACATGTAGCGTTGGACACAGACATGTAGCGTTGGACAGACATGTAGCATTGGACAGACATGTAGCGTTGGACAGACATGTAGCGTTGGACACAGACATGTAGCGTTGGACAGACATGTAGCATTGGACAGACATGTAGCATTGGACAGACATGTAGCATTGGACAGACAGGAGGGATGGCCAGTCCTCTCAGCTGACTGCTGCCCACTTGTCTTCTCTTCTGCTTCTCTGTTCCCTGTCGTCCTGCCCCCTCCTGTCGCCAGGCGTGAGCTGTCCTGACTTCCTGTCTGTAGTCCAGAGGCGGGACTTCCTGTCTGTAGTCAAGAGGCGGGACTTCCCCATGCGTGGCGGACGAGGAGGATCGGGGGGGCGGACCTTCTCACACATACAGAACCCCACAAAGACCTTCACACAGGTCAGCTCCTGGCACACACACACACAGGTGAGCTCCTAGCACACACACACACACACTCCTCTCTCTCAGGTGTGTTACATGCTCCAGTCTGTGGTTCAAACTGCAGTCTCTGTTCCCTGTGTTCCTCTGTGCCGTCTCTCAGCCCAGTGGGACAGGAGGACCCCTTCACATTCTCTCCTCCGTAGAGTTCAGCAAGTAAGTGTGTCTGCCAGGACTGCCTGGGGGGTGGGGGTGGGGGGGCAGTTTTACACCTGTAACAGAGGTGCTGAGGTCAAACTGACCCGTACCGTCCTGTTCCTATGCAACCGTCCAGATGTGAGCTGCAGCCCCGGACCAGCCGCATTCCCATTAGGAAGATGGACCCGGCCACAGCCCCTCAGCCTCCCCCTCAACCTCCACCTCAGCCTCCGCTCCTCTCCCCTTCTGGCCCCAGCCTAGCCCCCTCGGCCAACAGGGAGGAGTCGACCACACTGAGGGTTTGGAAGCTCCTGCAACCAGGCCTTTGCCGACACCTGTCAGGTACACCACACGTACACACAAGCAGTTGATACAAGAAATTGTAAATTGCAATGAGTCACAAAGTCACATGCCCATAAAACTGACATGGTCTAATAACCACCTAAATATGTTTGGAACCTTTACATACAAGTGGCCTACAAACACACATCAGTGTCTTTCTTGTTCTCTGCTGTAGGTGTATCAGGAAAGGAGGATTCAGTTATGTGCCTGGCCTCCAGGGCTTTGAAGAGGAACTCTGATAGAAGCCACTTCTACAAGGAAGATTCCACCATAGAGACCGCAAAACCACCACAGGTAACTTGGCATACATGTACTACTGCTGAAACAGTTTCCATCTACAACAGGGATGTTCGGGAATGTTCAATCCTGGTGTTCGGGAATGTTCAATCCTGGTGTTCAGGCCCACCGTTCTGTATGTTTTAGATGTTTCCCTGCTCCAACACACCTGATTCAAATGAATGGTTGTCATCAGGCTTCCACAGAGCATAATAACAACTCATTCATTTGAATCAGTTGTTTTGGAGCATTAAAACATGACTGAACATCCCTGAACACCAGGATTGAACATCCCTGAACACCAGGATTGAAAATCCCCCTGAGGACCAGGATTGAACACCCCTGAACTACAAGGTTGTTGTTTATATCATTTCGGATACTTCAGAGCCACCCCATTAGCGACAGAGCTGTTTTTTTTTCTCACCAGGTCCCGCAAGAGTCGGACCCAGGAGATTCTCTGCTCGAGTCTGTGAATGTGTGTGGGACAGCGCCCCTCTGTGGAGAGGTCTGAGTACAGCACATGTTCTTTCCTCATGGGCTACAACCTGCACCTTCCTACCATGCACCTACCTACCGCCTCACAGCTGACGGCTGCTTGGCTGCTAAGAGATTGATGGCTTCACATACATACATAGTACACATGAAGAGGACTGTAGCACCGATGCACTTTTTGAAACTGAACTATTTTCCTTACAGCTCTTTACTGTGATTTTAAATGGTCATGTTGAAAGTATTTTGCTTCCTCTTAACCCTTTGCATGAGCGACGCGTTCATGATGGACGTTAGGAAAAAACTGGAATAAACTGTTCATTTACGGCACAACTCACAATATTTATAAATGAGAAAGTTTCCTGCACATAGCTGGTGAACTATATCTATGTTTAATGCTATAGTGGTGTGCAGTTTTGGGATGCAAATATCGATGTAACAGTATATTCCTGGATGGTTTTGTGAAACAGATGGACACCAGATTGTGTGTGTCTTGCTGTATGACCAGATAAATAAAATAAGTAGTCTATTGTTATCATGATAATAAATTGTATTTGTTTCTTTCTTGCATTCAAAGCTCTAAATGAGTGAAATTAGTTATTTCATAACATTAAGACACATGAAAGGAAGTGAGAGGTGTATGTGTTTAGGCACAGTGCCAGCTAGTGTCAATACCAACTGTGTTTTAAAAGAACCACAACCAGAATGATTCACACACATTTTTATTAGAAAGCACTCCTGTACATACGGGGAATTATGTCTCTGTGGAAAAGCAGGAAAGGATGACAGGTGGTGTATGGGTAGAGAAAGCTGGAATATTCTTGCTAGTGGCACCAAGGATCTTCAGGGTAGCCCTGGCCCCAATCTCTCACACACACACCTGTAAAGAGGCATGAATTCACTCAATTTGGCTAAAGGCACAACATCTCAATCATGTAAAACGTCAAAAATACACAAAAGTAAGAGATCAAACTGTAAGCTTGAAGTCACTCACCCCATCATTATTACCAGGAGGGGGAAGGGGGGCGGGAATCTACTCCAGCTTCTTGGGATTGTTGACTGCAACGTAGTGATACAACACGACCAGCAGGAACAACGATACGCCAAGCATGTTGGCGAATATTGCCAGCTGAACGTCCGTAACCATCCTGCAGAATGGCAAACACAGCTAGCTACATTACCCGTTGCGAACATCAGACATTGACAAGGCGGTGCCAAACTACTACTAGCTAGCTATCTGACGGCTAACTAGCTCCAGTACTAGTGCAGCCAGCTAGACTAGCTTAGCATCTGAGCTAGCCTTCGCTAGCGCTGAATGAAAAAAAAGACACGTAGCAAGCTAGCTAAGATCCTGAAGCGCAATGGCTATAACATCTACATACTCTTTTAACTTTTGTAGGTTCGTTGAAATCTTACCTTGTTCTTTTTTATTGGCTGCTGTACAAAATAAATTCTAATGGATAAGCAGGGTCTGCTTCAGTCAGCTTTCAGATCAGATGCGAACCTCTTCCGCTGTTGGAAAGCCACGTCACGTAACTTCGTTCACAACGATTTTCTTCTTTTTTTTTTTTTTTTTTACCATTGCTGAATATTTATTGTAGCCTACAGCAAGGCAAATATGAAACATCAAAAATATTATTTTCACAAACTGAGAAGTATCAAAGAAAGTAACATTTAAACAGAATATGTATTTTTATCACTAGGTTTTGGAAATGTTTTGTAGGCCTATTGTTGAACACTTTGATTTATGAACAAAATGTGTCCCTCACATGAGAATAACATTCACCAGGTTTTTTTGTCTCTCCTGCATTAATATCCCCCAAATAAAATAGTATTTTATAGTATTTTGAGAAACTTAGAAAGTTAGTCTTTCTTTGATTGTATCACTTCACTAGGTTAAGCCAGAATAGTTGGTTGTGTGGAGAAAGATATACAGTGTTCTTAGTTTCTATTTTGTGTTAAAATGTTCCTTTGCTATCTAATGACGTATGCTGAAAAATGTCATTAGATTGTTACAGTGTCATTTAAGATCTCAAAGTATGTTTTATTGACCTTGGGAAGCACGTTTGGAAGTCAGGGCTTATCGGTTTTCGAGGACGGCCGGCGGAGTTTGCGTCGGTTTCCGTGTATTTCGATTACAGTTAATACTCCTTTGTATCTTTAGTTGAAGATAATTTGACACTAGTGACAAGATAATAATGCAATAATGTACAACATATCATCCTCACCAGAGGAGGCAACAGTGTGCTCATGTTGTCAGCAGATGTGGGTGTCTGGACTCGTATGAGGCAGGAGTGGCCGAATGTTTCGACATCGCCTTCCCGGCGTGCTTGAGCGGTAGTTGCTAAAGCTAGATGTAGTGTCCCTAACGAGGATAGCTGTTAGGGAATCTCGATCAAGAGGGAATCGATTTTCAAGTTGCTGGATTCAGAGCCTTGGGATTGCCATCATGGCTATGTACGAATATGTCACTCAAGAGCAGCTGTCGGGCTTCGACAAGTACAAGGTATGATCAGAAAAAACTGCATTAGCAGGGCTTAGAATATTTCCTGGAAAGAAACCCTTCGTGGATCGTTCCAGATCATGTAGTTGAGCTGTAATGTAGTTACCACGAGCCACTGTGAGCCATTTACGTTCTGTTTCAGTAACCAGTGTAAGTTAAACTAAAACCCGATCCTTAGTAGAATCATTTCCGATGAATATCGCACTGTTACGTTATCTATCGTTACCTTTCCACCGAATAGACGGAGCCCATTGATGTAGACGGCGCCCATTGGTGGATGACAGCGCGTGCATATAGCTTACTGTTAGAAGGATGCAATCTAATCAGTTTCACTTGCTTTGACTAAAATAAGCATTGTTGTGATTGAAAGGCGCTCAAGGGAGATGGTTAACATTAAGTATCTATAGTAATACTGACAGGAAAACACTTGTCACGACTCTGACACGACACCTCACCGAGCACCCAGCTAACCCGATTATTAGCACGCACATCCCATTGAATCTTAGCTGAAATGCCAACCTGCTGAAATTAATATGACGACCTAGTTTGTACATAATTAACGTATGATAGCTAACGTCTTTATCCTTGGTTGGTTGATCTGGCTGAGACGTAGCTAGTCCTGAAAACTCACTGGACCCTAAATGTCCTTAGCAGGTAGAGGTTAGCTTCGTCTCGTTGACCGTTTCTCCTGACCTGTGGGTTTCCGGGTGTGTGTAAGAGAGAGGTGTAAATCTGTCAGCCACCTTACATTTGGGGTCTAAAATAATGTTCAGCCGTGAACGCATATATCTGGGTTTGGCAAAACCATGTCACTGCTTGAACAAATATCATTTTGTAGCCATGTGGCTCAACAGGGAACAGACTGGTATGAGGTATAAGACTGGTATTGCTCATGCGGCTTTCAGCTACCTTTTCAAACCTCAGAGCTTTTTAGTTGATGTCCAAATCACTTAAAAATACACTAGTAGATGACTGTTTAGGGCCAATTAACCCTACACAGTGGATCACTACCAGCTTGTGTAGGCAGCAGGGATTCCTGTTCAAGCCAGGGGGAAGAAGAGGGCTGTGTGACTGGAGATATTGTTTACTTCACCAGTTCTTCACTGTTTACTTCACTAGTCACCAGTTGTCTAGGTCATGCTTGTGTTCTGCTCAATGTTCAGAAGGACATCATGCATGTATTGAATGCTCTTCACATTCTCACACACACACACACACACACACACACACACACACACACACACACTGGAAGGTTAAACATAGAGGTCAAATGGCTGCTCTCAAATAACTCAATTGTGCTCGCTATGATTTGACATGTGTGTGTGTGCGCGTGTGCCTCTGCAGTACAGCGCAGTGGACTCCAACCCGCTGTCTGTCTACGTCATGCACCCCTTCTGGAACTCTGTTGTCAAGGTGAGCAGAACACACACACACACACACCGTGTGACGATTACAACGATTCTCTGATAGTCTTCTCTTGCAGAGTGTGTGACAGTGTGTGATATCTCTATGCTAATGAGAGCTACATCATTCATGAGGTTTCCATCACCTGTTGAGCTACAATAACAAAGTACACCAAGTCTCTCACTAAACCGTCTCTTCTGCTCCCCTGCTGCCCCCCCCCCCCATCAACAAAAATATCATGATAAATGTCAGCTAGTTGCAAAGGGCTTCAGTGTGTTTATAAAACCTATTTTAAGATGTAACAGTCAGTCGCTCAGTGCCCCATGTCCCTCTCTCTCCTCAGATCATGCCTACCTGGTTGGCTCCTAACCTCATCACTTTCACAGGGTTCATGTTCCTGGTCTTGAATTTCGTCATGTTGGCCTTCTATGACTACCACTTCGATGCTTCAGGTGGGTCTCTCTCTCTGTCTCTGTCTCTGTCTCTGTCTCTGTCTCTCTCTCTCTCTCTCTCTCTCTCTCTCTCTCTCTCTCTCTCTCTCTCTCTCTCTCTGTGTTCCTCTGCATGTACGCATGTGTGTGTGTGAGCACATTAAGGACAAAGTCCACTTCTCATTGGAGATGTCTCCTCGTGACTAAAGGTTTATAGCCAACTCATAAGACTGAGTAAATATTTTGACAAACACACACCATTACCAACTCCCTTCACGATTCACCCAGAAAGCTAGTCAGTTCAACGAGGTATACAGTGATGTTATGCACACACACCTGCCTGTTCACATTATAACCTACCTGTGTGTGTGTGTGTGTCTGTGTATCAGCTGACGGACACATGCATGTCCCCAGCTGGGTATGGGTCACTGCCGGGCTCTTCAACTTCCTGGCCTACACTCTCGGTGAGTTTTAATACCCATCTCGCTTAGAAAGACAGAAAAATAAAGTCGGCATTTCAGAATGTAGGATGCCCACTTTAACTTTGGGCTAAATTGAAGGACTAGGATTATATTGTAATCCTAATCGTTAGGCTAAATTTGCACTGCAATAACACTATCGCTCACTGGTTAACTGCATTACATCTCTTCTCTCAGCCGATTGACAATGAGTGTATGAATCCCAGAACTCAAATTGCTGCTACACCGTTGGTTGAGACTGTTTTCTTCCATCAAACCCTCTACTTCCTCCTGTAGATGGTGTGGATGGAAAGCAGGCGAGGCGTACCAACTCCTCCACGCCACTAGGGGAGCTGTTTGACCACGGGCTGGACAGCTGGGCCTGTGTCTACTTTGTGGCGTGCGTCTACTCCATATTTGGCCGAGGGGAAACTGGTGTGGACGTGCTGACTCTGTACTACATCCTGTGGGTGGTACTCTTCTCATTCATCCTGTCCCACTGGGAGAAATACAACACTGGGATACTGTTCCTACCTTGGGGATATGACATTAGCCAAGTGGTGAGAACACACACACACACACACACACACACACACACAGCACACACCTTTTTGAACTTGCTAAAGTAACCGTGTCCAGGAAGGTGTTTTGTTTGAACTCCTCCTGTCTCCTGTGTTCTTAGACCATCTCCATTGTTTACATCATCACTGCGGTGGTCGGCGTGGAAACCTGGTACCATCCAATCCAATGGCACGTCCTCTACAGAGACCTATTCACTTTCATGATCCTAGGTGAGCTGTGATTGGTTAGTGTAGTGCATACGGATGTGCTCCGCGCAGTGTGATTGGTTTAGGGGTGATGGAGAGGTTGTGGTCTGATGTGTTCTCGATCTTACCCTCCAGGTTGTTCGTTCACTGTGACACTTCCTATGAGCCTCTACAACGTCCTAAAGTAAGTTGGGGGTCAGATGGCTGAGCGGTTAGGGAATCGGGTTATGGCTATTGATCAGAAGGTTGCCGGTTCAATTCCCGGCCATGCCACATGACGTTGTGTCCTTGGGCAAGGCACTTCACCCTGCTTGCCTCGGGGGAATGTCCCTGTACTTACTGTAAGTCGCTCTGGATAAGAGCGTCTGCTAAATGACTAAATGTAAATGTAAGTAATCAGGTTGGAAACCTCTGGAACTCTGACATCACTCTCTCCCTTTGTACTTTGTATCCTCCTAGTATGGACATGATTAGGTCAGTGGGGGAAAAATAGGCCTCTAAGATTGCGTAGAGGAAAAATACTTTAATATTGTGAAATTTGACCCTTTGTTTATTTGGTTAAGGTTGGGTTTACAAAAGTTTCTTGTTCATTCCTTTACAACATTTTATGGGAGGACAGTCCAATAAATGAATAAAAGTAGACATGTATCAGTTAGTGGGGCAATGGTTAGTGTTTACTTTACTTTAGAGTAAAGTAAATGACAGTGTCCTGTGTTGCTGCCCAGGGGTCACCGCAGCAAGACTCTGAAGCACAGCAGTTTGTACGAGGCCTTCCTCCCCTTCCTCTCCCCGGTCCTCCTCTTCCTCCTCTCCACTCTCTGGGTAGTGCTGTCTCCCTCCAACATCATCCAGGAGCAGCCCAGAGTCTTCTACCTGATGATCGGAACAGCCTTCGCTAACGTCACCGTGAGTGGCACACACACACACACTACATACACACACACATACACACAAACACACGCACACACATACATACATAGACATGTACTATCCCAGAGCTATCATAGCACTTAACAATGCACAAAACTGACCTGTATTTGTCTCTCTGAGTCAAATCAGAGACCTGCTACCTCAATTTCGTTGTACTTGTGCAATGACAAATAAAGATATTCTATTCTATATTCTATTCTATAGATGTAAACACACGCCCATGCTTGCCTGACCTTGTGTAAACACTGGTGTGTGTCTGTTTCTCTGCAGTGCAAGCTGATCGTCTGCCAGATGAGTAACACTCGTTGTCAGGCGCTGAGCTGGCTGTTGTTGCCCCTGGCGGCGGTGGTGTTGCTGGCATTGAACGGTGTTGATGAGACTGTGCTGCTGTACGTGTGGACGAGTGGAGTAATACTGGCACACATCCACTATGGAGTGTCAGTGGTGAGTACGCACACACACACACACACACACGTGTGAGTTGGTATGCGTTTGTTCTTGTGAGATGATTAACCTTTGCCACTCGTTCACTAACAGAGAGCAAGGTTTAATGTCAACTTCCTGTGTGCCCCCCCTCCCCACTCAACCCCACCCCAGGTGCACCAGCTTAGCGACCACTTCAACATCTATGCCTTTTCTCTGAAGAAGCCCAACAGTGACTGACAAGACGAGGAGCGAATCGGCTTGAAGGAAGCGGAGGTTTAAAGCCCTCCCACTTCCCTTTTGCAGCCAACCGACACTTCACTTTCATCATCACGGAAAACAGCCACCCAGCCTCCTCTACCCCAAGGACATCTCTATCCAGCTAGACAATGACCCTCCTATTCTCCTTCCCTCAACACACGCGCTTACCCTAACTCTGGAACCATGAACAGTTTCAGTTTGGGGCAAGTCTTCTGGACTACAGGGGTGGTACTTTGGGTTCTGGGTTCCGTGATTGGTGATCGGCCAATTGGTTGAGCCAATGAGGTGTGCTTGTTTCCTAAGGAAATGTGCTTCAGCCGCAAGGACAGAAGCCCAGACCAGCCTCACACACACACACACACACACACACACACACACACACACACACATTCATTCACACAACACTTACTTGACACAAACTCACACATTCACAGGTTGTTGTACACAGACACTGTGCTGACACACGCAAACACCGCACATCTTCTGATCTGAGAAGGTGACACTGACTCAGTCTCATGAATGTACAGTATAATATTGCCTTGGGGAAACATCATTTAGGTCTCCGTTAGTTTGATAGACAGGCTTCACAATAATGCAGCTCCAGCCCTGACCTTTCACCTCTGAACCGTAACCAAGGGTACAACCACACCTGCTCCTGGGAGGTGCGTCAAGGTCTTGACCAGGGCATGAAGGCGGAGTTTAATCTATTTTGATCAGATGTTCTGTACAATTGAGAGGAAACTCTTTATTATTTATATATTGATGTTTTTTTATTTATAAAACGAAATCTGATATGAAATAGTCAGTGATCCATTTTGAAATGATCTCACACACATATACACAACACACTCTGGTGATGGTTGTCTGAGTTTTAATGAGGTCATTTTCGACCAATCAGGGTTAAGCCTTTTGGAGACAGGAGTATTCATACCACTAACCAGGTTGACCTCTGACCTGTCAACCTTTGACCCTTGAACCGTGACCCCTGTCTGAACGCTGACCTCCAGGCTCTCCTTGCCCTCTGAGGTGTCGTGTCAGCATGCCGATTCGCTCTTAAGTTCTTTTTGTTTTCACTTTTAATTGTATTTTTATTTTCGTATTTGTTATTTCTTTCTCTGTTGCCGGGGGCGATGCGTGTGCGTCGGTTGCGCTGAGCTTGAATGAAGAGTGTGTCCCAAAGCCGTTTGCGGAGGGGACTCGCTCTGAGGGAACAAGCTGTCACTGGTCACCGCAAACTCCACGCCACCCTGCCGCAGACACATCACATGACTGTGCTCTCCATATTACTGTCACAGACACATCACATGACTGTGCTCTCCATATTACTGTCGCAGACACATCACATGACTGTGCTCTCCATATTACTGTCACACTGGCGATACGGCCATCAGCTCTCGTTTTCTCCTGTGTTTTGTTTCTGGTTGGTTTGTTTGATGCTGCATTTCTGATCGTTTTTGATTTGTTTTCCCTCCCGGTTTCCCACGAGGAGAGAGTGGAGATGCTGGTGTGAGCTGCCCCCCCACCTGCCCCCCCTCAGCCTGTCTGCTAACGGGCTGTAGGACCAGGAGACTGCAGGGGCCTCCTGAGGGGGGCCTCCTGAGGGGGGCTCCTGAGGGGGGCCTCCCGAGGGGGCCTCCCGAGGGGGCCTCCTGAGGGGGCCTCCTGAGGGGGCCTCCTGAGGGGGGCCTCCTGAGGGGGCCTCCCGTCCTCTCAGCCTCCGCTCCTTACCTGCACTGATCTGAAACCACAGGACAGGTAACAGCGCTGTGGTGGACACCTGCAGGGTGATCTGCTTAGACCTGGCCGTCTGGTTTGAGATCAGTGCTGGTGACCGGTAAAGAATCAGTAGGGAAGCAAGGCGTGTTGTTGTGAGTTTTGAGGTTCATCAGATAAGGACTGTGGTTGGATTCGGAGGGTTGTGTAGTGACGCGACTGTGGAACTGTGACTGATAACGCCACCAAAACAATGTTGCTTGTGTGAGTAGGAGGTGTAGTGTGTGTGTGTGTGTTGTATGTACGTCTGAATGTTTTGAATGTACGTGTGCAGAGACACATGCAAGTATGTACCTTTTTATGTATGTAAGTATCAGTGTATGTGCGTTTGTGTAAATATATTATTTTATTTTCCTTGTTTTTTTATGTGAACTTTGAGTGAGATTTCAATCCAGATTCCCTCAACACCCCCCTCTCCCCCACACCCCACCCCCACCCTGAAAATGGTTCCTGTAGGATGGACTGGGGAACTGGGAGACCAGGGATTTAGATGGAACAGAGGGATCATTTCCCCCTGATACTGGCTCCTAACTCCACCCATCACCCAAGCAACAGTTAACGACTATGGATAAAACCGTGGAATCTGTGACAATGTTTGTTGTTGTCCGACGTGACGCGGGCCAGATGCTGCCTGGCCCGGTCTGGCCTGGGTGTGTGACCAGGGCCAATAATATCATGTTGTATTTAACCAGTGACAAAAAGGACTGTCCAATTGAATAAACATTTTGTTTAATCATTTGCCTTGACTCCCACTGATAGGATGATGTCAGTCGGTGGCCGTAAAGATGCACGACAATTAAAAGTGTAACTTTATCAGAACGATATTGGATCACGTAACCAGTCAGGAGAGAGTGGTCAGATGAGTGAAGCACAGAGATCACAAACGTCCTTAAGTACAATGAATAGGTCAATACAATTATAGTTTCCACAGAACGTATCCTTACAAGGCACAGCAGGTGTCACCATGACAACATGGTAACTCATAGAAGTCTGTTTCTGCATATCTCCAACTTCCTGTCTCCAGTGAGTCTGGGCACATGTTCATATCTATAAGTGGACTGTAAAGGGGCCTCAAGGGATGACCTCTTGACCTCATAGGAGACAAGTCTCTCTTATACAAACTCTGTGTATCACCCACCTACATACCTCAACCTTAAAGAAGTGGAGAACCGAAGGGAACAGAGTTTCTATCCTTCTGTAGGTTGAGGGTAGTGACTCTGGTGACCAGCAGGTGTCAGTATAGAGCAGTACTTTCAGCACTCATACCAAAGGCTGACGATGCCATCACCTGCAGGGTGTGTGTGTGTGCGCTGGTGTGTTACTGAACGTCACCACCAGGTGGGGCTATTACCTAGAGAACTTTTAGGATTGCAAGGTTCTGACCTGGTCCCAGCTTGGCCACGTGATGACACATGAAGCGTTACAGTAAACATAACCCTTCACTGTGGGAGTCTTAGTGCATGTGACAGGGATTTGACAGGACTGTAACATGGTTTAGTGACTTGGGGATTTCTCATGTTTTTGGCTGGTTTAGGAAGACGAAACAGTTTGAACAGTGGACAAAACAGTATGTGTTAAAGTAGACACCTTTATTTTCCTCAGAGTCAACTCTGCTCTCGGTTACAGACTCCATTAGTAATTGATGGTCTCCTGTCCTCATCTAGCAGTTTGTCTTACAGTGTGTGTTTGTTAGTATCATCTTGTCACCTTCATCAAGTCCTACTGGTGTGTGTGTGTGAGAGAGGATTTGCTGTGTGTTTTTGTGTGTGTTAATCAAAGTGGAACCAGCAGTCAAAACAGCTGGCAGGAGACCAAGGCTGTTATTTGTCTTGAGAGAATCACTTCCATCACACTATGAACCTCACTGAAAACCGATTCCTCCAAACCGAAGAACATTAAACAACACTTCAAAATTCCTCACTATGGGCTTGAAATGGGCCCCCCACTTCATAGTAATCAATGAGAATGAATGAATGTCAAGTCTGATGTATCTTAAACCGATACCAGTGTGTCGTTCAGCAGGTGAGATATGGTAGACTGGGCTTGTTGTGGTGCTGTGTGGGTTAAGCTCTCCAGTGTGCAGGGGTCAAAGTGTGTCTGTGAGCCTCTAGTTAGGGCCCCTCAGTGAATTAGCTGGTGTTGATCCTAAACTGACAGTTAATCAGAGGTGGCATCAATTAAACAGAATCCGGCTCCTGTTCCTGCCCCATGGCACTGGACGTTTTGTGCGTGAGTGACCCCCATGACACTCACACACACACACACACACACACACACACACACACACAGAGGCTGGAGCCTACCGGTAGCTTAACTTCCCCGCCACTCTGTGCTCTCCTGCTAGGCACCTCTCAATTATGGATGACCATCATTAGAAACCAGACACGCTGCACTGCACACACACACACAGAAAGCATGTGCGTTTTTTCCCTTGTGATACAAAAAGTCTAGAAATCGTGCTTGTGGCTTTGTTCCATACTTTTGTTCAAGCGAAATTTAAACACACATACAGTACAAACTCCTCTGTGCATGGTGATGAGGGTGAACGAACACAGGACAGAAGAGTGTGTGTGTGTGTGTGTCCAGTCCTGGGGGGCTCAGAGGGGATGAGATGAACTCTGTCCCCCAGTCCTCTGGTTCTCCTTCTTTAATCCCTCAGACGAGCCTGGTGACACCTCTCTCACCACAGATTAAACCTGCCTGAACACTACACTACTGAATCTACACACACACACACACACACATTGTTCAGTACACCCATCGACTCCAAACAACTAATCCACATCGTGCTTTTCTATCTGTTACTCCTCTCGTCATATCTCCACCCAACCACATCACTCACTTCTCAACCTTGCAACATGTTATGGGGGGGGGGGGGGGGGGGGGGGGGACTCCATGAATTAGTGACCAGAACATCAGGGGCCTTCTGGGATGGGCAGACCCTCAGTCTCTGGTGGAGCAGCCAGGCGAGTTCAGACATGTTCAGGACTGTAGATGGTTAACTGAATCAGAGCGCTAATGGGCTAATCAATGACTGTCAGTGACAATAGCTAGCTGGGTGTGATGTAAAATTGACATTCCTGTCAGTTGGGGATTGAAAAACGGAGAACTGTGTTTGAGTTGAGGAAAGAGATGTATTGGACGAGCTTGGTTGCGATGTTTGTTTTTTTCAAAGGTCACAGGTAAGTGAGAGTTCACAGGAATCCTTCAGACAGGAGGGAGGTGATGGTGAACGGCACAGTGATTAAAACTCTTCCAGTGTCCCATTTACCACAAGGGGCAAACTCCAGATTTAGGAAACTTTCAGAGTTCTTACTGTATGTCTGTGTGTGTGTGTTTGTGTGTGTACCTGTGTGATGGTATGTGTGTGTGTTGGCTTAGCCAGTGCCAGTGAGTTAAAATAACACTGTTAATGACAGGTTATGGCTGAGCAGGGCTGCATGTGGGAGAAACCATGTTCATAAGAATAACATCTCCCCCGTACTCTGCAGATGGACTGACCTGTATAAACCCTATTAATGATATTTCTACACAGTAAAGAGGCCCAAGGAAAATGTGGAATGGAGAAAGTAGCGTCCATTTACCAACCCCCTTTCAGTCAGTCTGAGTTCAGCTTGATAGGCTGAAGTTGGCCCTTTCTTAGAAATCCTGCCAAGTCCTTGTTGATAGCTGAGTGACCTCATGAATTGCAGAGCTTATAGAGGGCTGTCACACTTGAACTCCACATGACCCCTGATAGCCATGACACTACCAGGAAACAACCTCCATCCTTCTTCCTGGATGACTTGGTATGGCTGTGTATGTCTGTAAGCCATGGCTTTAGAACACAGAAAGACTGATGGGAAACCACTGCAAGAACAGGTTACATGCCCTACACACACACACACACACACACACACACACACACACACACACACACACACACACACACACACACACACACACACACACACACACACACTCACTCACTCTACACACTACATACTTTCTCTCTCGTCTCTCTTTCCCTTTTACTCTTTGTCATCCACATACCTACACACACACACACACACACACACACACAGACAGACAGACACACACACACACACACACACGCAGACCCCCCTCCGTTCACTGTCCTCTCCCTGGCATTCAGACGTAGGCCAGATTATTATGGAGCGAATCAGGTAATAAAGTTTGTCTGTGTGAGGTCATCAGTCACACCCAGCAGAGACAGTTGAGACTGAAGCACAAAGCCTTCTCCTTCAGGACCTCACCATCCATCTGTGGACCACAAAGGCACAGACTGGATTCATTACGAACCACCACCCCCCCCCGCTCTTTTACACCCCCCCCTCTCCCTATTGTTTTCAGAGAGGGGTGAATGAGGGAGAAGAGAGAGAGAGGGGGATGTGGGAGGAAGAGAGGTGTGAAGAGTCAGGTGGAGTCAGGTGGCTGAGCGGTTAGGGAATCGGGCTAGTAATCTGAAAGTTGCCGGTTCGATTCCTGGCCGTGTCAAATGACGTTGTGTCCTTGGGCAAGGCACTTCACCCTACTTGCCTCGGGGGAATGTCCCTGTACTTACTGTAAGTCGCTCTGGATAAGAGCGTCTGCTAAATGACTAAATGTAAATGTAAGAGAAAAGGTGTCTGAAGATGAAACCGTGTCGATGTTTCAGCTGTTTGTTTTCCGGTGGCTCTGCATAAACTGGCTCAACAGCGGCCGTCTTTGCGTGAACGTAACAGGTAATCTGGACTGGTGATCCACCGTGTAATCCAGTAGGTCGGTCCGTGTTCTATCTGACATCCATGCGCTCCTCTCATCCATGTGGTTAACATGTTAGCATGCAAGGTCAAGCCGTGTTCCGTTTCTGATGTCGATGTCTGTCTTTGAAGCATGCATAATTGATCCAGTTTCCATGCCTTATCTCCTCCCCATCATATAACACACTCCAATAAACTCAACAGCCCACTTGTAGACACTGACTAGACTACAGAGGGTCATTTCTTCTCTCTAGCTCTCTCTCTCTCTCTCTCTCTCTCTCGCTCTCTTTCTCTCTTTTTCTCCATCTCTATGCCTCTTTAATCTTTTTTCACCTTTTTCTGTTGCTACTTATCCATTTAAAGTATATGGTTCATAAACAAGTGGCACTGTAACAGCATTGCCAGTGTGTGTGTGTGTGTGTTGTCTTGTGTTTGTACCTGCTGATATCAGAGCTACCCGGTTCATATCAGTGTTAAGTAGCAGCAGAAGTAACAGGAGTGGGGGCCTGTACACCTGAATGGGCTCAATCTGTCCTCACTAGTGTGCATGCACACAGACACAGAGACACGCACACACACTCTCTCTCTCTCTCTCTCTCTCTCTCTCTCTCTCTCTCTCTCTCTCTCTCTCTCTCTCTCTCTCTCTCTCTCTCTCTCTCTCTCTCTCTCACTCTCTCTGTCTCACACACACACACACACACGTACACACACACACACGAAGGATCGAGTACCACTACAGACCCTTAATAATTCAGCAGTCCCTCAGAACCGCAAGGCAACCACCAGATTATCCCTCCCTCTCTCTACCTCTACACACCTCATTATTAATGACCCTGGGATGGAGGGATGATGGGAGAAGGAGGGAGCTTATAAAAAGATAAACAAAGAGATTTAGAGGGAGGAGAAGTATGACAGTGAAATAGAAACGCATGGTTGTGTTTTTGACCTCCTCACAGAAAACACAAAAAAACTTTTATGCGTAAAAAAATCGTATTTAAGTACAGTAAATACAATTCTTAGAAAAGAGTTAAAAGCACCTTACATGAATCATCGAGACATAGAGATGGCAGAAATCTGTTTCCTGGTTTGTATCAGTCCTAACAAATTGAATTTGTTTCTTTTAACAAATCTGAAACTGAGGGAGAAAACAGCATGTGGGACAGATGGAGAGTTTCACAGTCCTGATTCATCTTTTGGCACACTTTGGGCTGGTGTTGGGGTCAGTAGTCCATGTGTGAAGCTGGTGTTGGGGTCAGTAGTCCATGTGTGAAGCTGGTGTTGGGGTCAGTAGTCCATGTGTGGGGCTGGTGTTGGGTCAGTAGTCCATGTGTGAAGCTGGTGTTGGGTCAGTAGTCCATGTGTGGGGCTGGTGTTGGGGTCAGTAGTCCATGTGTGAAGCTGGTGTTGGGGTCAGTAGTCCATGTGTGAAGCTGGTGTTGGGGTCAGTAGTCCATGTGTGGGGCTGGTGTTGGGGTCAGTAGTCCATGTGTGAAGCTGGTGTTGGGTCAGTAGTCCATGTGTGGGGCTGGTGTTGGGGTCAGTAGTCCATGTGTGAAGCTGGTGTTGGGTCAGTAGTCCATGTGTGGGGCTGGTGTTGGGGTCAGTAGTCCATGTGTGGGGCTGGTGTTGGGTCAGTAGTCCATGTGTGAAGCTGGTGTTGGGTCAGTAGTCCATGTGTGGGGCTGGTGTTGGGGTCAGTAGTCCATGTGTGGGGCTGGTGTTGGGGTCAGTAGTCCATGTGTGAAGCTGGTGTTGGGTCAGTAGTCCATGTGTGGGGCTGGTGTTGGGGTCAGTAGTCCATGTGTGGGGCTGGTGTTGGGTCAGTAGTCCATGTGTGAAGCTGGTGTTGGGTCAGTAGTCCATGTGTGGGGCTGGTGTTGGGGTCAGTAGTCCATGTGTGGGGCTGGTGTTGGGTCAGTAGTCCATGTGTGGGGCTGGTGTTGGGGTCAGTAGTCCATGTGTGGGGCTGGTGTTGGGTCAGTAGTCCATGTGTGAAGCTGGTGTTGGGTCAGTAGTCCATGTGTGGGGCTGGTGTTGGGGACAGTAGTCCATGTGTGGGGCTGGTGTTGGGTCAGTAGTCCATGTGTGGGGCTGGTGTTGGGGTCAGTAGTCCATGTGTGAAGCTGGTGTTGGGGTCAGTAGTCCATGTGTGGGACTGGTATTGGGTCAGTAGTCCATGTGTGAAGCTGGTGTTGGGGTCAGTAGTCCATGTGTGGGACTGGTGTTGGGTCAGTAGTCCATGTGTGGGGCTGGTGTTGGGTCAGTAGTCCATGTGTGAAGCTGGTGTTGGGTCAGTAGTCCATGTGTGGGGCTGGTGTTGGGGTCAGTAGTCCATGCCGTGTAGGTGGTTCTTGTGGTCAGTCTTGCTGCTGTGCAGCGCTGCAGGAAGCAGGGGCAGGTTCAGGTCTGTCACCCTGCGCTGGAGAGACGGGCGCAGCTGGACAGAGTTCCTCTTCACGCCGCTCATCCCTCCCCCGTGCCCTCTCTCCCCCCCTCCCCCCGCCCCTCCCCTCTCCCCCCCGACCCCTGCTGCTCCCCTCCGCCCCCTCTCCTGCCTCAGGCTCTTGATGACCAGGGCGTGCTGTCTCTGGGAGGGGAAGGTCGGGGGCTTGGACCCGTTCACCAGCAGGCCTGGGGCTCCGGGCCGGGTCAGACCCACCCAGGTGATCTTCCTCCCCAGACCCTCCTTCAGCCCGGCGTTCCTGAGGCGAGGGAGGGGGGCCGTCTGGGCGGTATCCATGACACCCAGGAGGTCTCTGTCCGAGGGGTGCGGTTCCGCCTCCAGGAGCATTCTGGGAGAAATGCCGCTCTTCTCCGAGGAGTAGAACGTCTGCAGCTTCTCCAGCCTGTCGTTGCCCAGGTGATGAGGGTCGTCGCGATGCCTGTTGTCGTGGTAACGGTCGCCGGGGTCCGCCCCGTCCGAGTGTGTAGTTCTGAGCACGTGCGGTCGGACCGGTCTGACAGCGCTGTCTCTGATTGGCTCGGCGGTGCCTGGGGCTTGGCAGGGGGCTGAGTCGCATAGTTTTGAGGCGGAGCTTTTGGGTGGAGAGAGATGAACCAGCTCCCTGTCTCCAAACACAGACACTGCAACACACAGACATCACATCATACATGGTAATCTACAGTAGGTACAGTGTGTGTGTGTGTGTGTGTGTGTGAGTGTGTGTCCAGGCCGTACCCTCAGGGAACAGGGCCTCCCTGGTGTCCACGGTGATGGCGATCTCCTCATCGGTGATCCCCTCCACCGACAGGGGCCCGGGGGAGGGCAGGCGGGGCGGGGGGGAGGAGGAGGGAGGCAGCTGGGGGAGGGAGGGAGAGGGGGGGGCGGTTTTCCTCATCCTCCTTGTGGCTCTCTCTGGGCGGGGCCTCCGCTCTCTTCCTGCTGCCCTGGCATTCCGTGGCCTGTGGTTGGCTCCTCAGGGGTTTGCTGGCCAGCTTCGAACCCTTCTCATTGGCTGCCTCGTTGTGCTGAGTCTTGGGGGCCATGTTGCTCTTTTCCCTCCAGGTCTTTTTACTGGGCAGGTTCCACTCGCTGTTCTCCAGGTTCTGCAACAGCAACACAGCAACACTGGCATGTCACACGTCTGGGTGGATCTTGTGTCATCCGTGTGTCCCAGTGTGTGTGCGTGTGTCTGTATGCATGTGTGTGTGTGTGTGGGTTCCATGTGTGTGTGTTCCCTGCAGCCCCACCTTGCTGCCCTTGGCTCCCCTCTGGGTCCTGCTGAGCTTGCCGTGCAGCAGGTGATAGGAGGCCATGATGGAGGAGGGTCTGTTGATAGTGAGGGTGTGGATGACGTCAGACAGCGAGTACCCCAGGGTCTCCGTCATGTACGCCAGAACAGACGAGTTCAGCTCCTCAGGACGCAACCTAGGGAACTCCCACAACCTCAGAATGTGTGTGTGTGTGTCTGTTGAGTTGGAGTGTGACAGTCATGGTAAAAACTTGGTATTATGGGGTTTTAGGCGGGCTTGGGAACTAAGGGGACCGACCAAGTGGAAACATAAGGACTCTGGAGTTTTCTCCCAAACTCTGCAACTGCAAAAACCATTAAACACACACACACACATTCACACACAAGCATGCTGTACATGCTCACCCACACACAGATACACAGATACACAACATGAACAGACTGCTTACCACAGAAATTTTCATTTTTGTATGTAATTTCTTCTTCTTTGCAATTTGTGTCCACACTCTCTGTTCACATTTGGAAGTCATCATAATAACAGTGGGCCTCTGTGTGTGTGTGTGTGTGTGTGGTACCTGTTCCTGTGTGACTGTGTGTGGAGCGGTCGCCTGGCGTAGCCCTCGTTGATCCACCACTCCCCCATAGCTGCTCTGATGCTGGGTCTCTTAGCTGGGTCAGGCTCCAGCAGGAACAGCACGAACCCCACCGCTCCTGCAGGGCATGGAGGGGGGGGGGTGAGGGGAGGAGGTAGGGGTGTCTCCCTGTAGAGACTCAGTCCTACATTTACATTTAGTCATTTAGAAGACGCTCTTATCCAGAGCGACTTACAGTAAGTGCAGGGACAATCCTCCGAGGCAAGCAGAGTGAAGTGCCTTGCCCAAGGACACAAAGTCATTTTGCACGGTCGGGAATCGAACAGGCAACCTTCTGATTACTAGCCCGATACCCTAACCGCTCAGCCACCTGACTCCCTAGTTCTGAGGTAACCTCTCTCTGTTGAGGACATTCACAGTGCTTGTCTCTAGCTGACCTCAGTTAAGGAGTCTTGATAACCTCCATTGCCCCTCCAGCCCCTGCTCCTGCCAGGCCCAGCGCTGGACGCCGTGTTCCCTCTGACGGTCACAGCGTCTGGGCACCCAGATTGGATGTCGCCCCGTCCTCCCGCCCAGGCGACGGTAATCTGTTGTCGTCTGTGGAGAACGCCACCGGCGCTAATCTGATCCTATCTCTCCCAGCATCGGAGCTGTGGTCATTATCACCACGGTAACAGGAGCTGTGCTTGTTTTGGTTGACACAGCGGCGTGACAGGTTGTGTTTGTGTGAGTGCGTGTGTTTGGGGTCTGAGTCGGTGGCTGTGTGGGAGTAACTAAAGAGTTACGTCAGCGCTACAGTCTGGAAACCCTCTACCCCCCCCTCCTCCTCCCCCCTCCTCCTCCCCCCTCCTCCTCCCCCCTCCTTCTCCCCCCTCCTCCTTCCCCCTCCTCCTCCCCCCTCCTTCTCCTCCCCTCCTCGACTCCTCCTCCTCCCCCCCTCCCCCCCTCCTCCTCCCTCTCCTCCTCGACTCCTCCTCCTCCCCCCCTCCTCCCCCCCTCCTCCTCCCTCTCCTCCTCCCCTCCTCCTCCTCCCTCTCCTCCCTCCCTCCCCTCCTCCCTCTCCTCTCTCCCTCCCTCCCTCCCCTCCTCCTCCTCCTCCTCCCCCTCCCCCCCGCTGCCCCCCCTCCTCTTACCCTTGCTGATGTCACTTGGGATGCTGCTGATCTCTCTGTTCACCATCTTCATGTGCAGCTGCTTGATGTTGAAGGGCTCCACCGTGAAGGGCAGGGTCCCTGTCAGCATGGCAAACATGCTCACACCCCTACACACACACACACACACGCACCACACACACACACGCCAGTCAGACACACAGATATGTATGGACAAACAGACACACCCTCGCACACGCACGTCAGGAAACACAGACATAGTGTGCGTGGACATTCCCTCTGACTTACACCGACCACACGTCGACCTTGGGGCCGTACTTCCTGTGTGCGAGCAGCTCTGGGGCAGCGTAGGCAGGGCTGCCACACTGGGTATTCAACAGCTCCAGAGACAGAGACTCAGCCTTCAGAGTGTTACTGAGGCCGAAGTCTGCAACACACACACACGCACGCACACACACACACACACACACACACACACACACACCATGCTGGTGATCAGTTATGCAGTACAGTGACCACCCTCAACTTGTTAATCCAGGCAGAACTAGTTAACTAACCACCCCAACCTCACCCCCTAGAACCCTCACCCAACTCAACATGCCTCATTTACTCTGTAAGTGTGTGTGTGTTATGAGAGACTGAGTTCCAAATGAATACGTTTCTACGGTAACGTTCTTGGAAGGATCCCATCAGATGTGATGTGGAGGTCCACATCACAGGAGCAGGCTGGTCATGTGACCCTGTCAGGGTACGATACAGGAGCAGGCTGGTCATGTGACCCTGTCAGGGTACGATACAGGAGCAGGCTGGTCATGTGACCCTGTCAGGGTACGATACAGGAGCAGGCTGGTCATGTGACCCTGTCAGGGTACGATACAGGAGCAGGCTGGTCATGTGACCCTGTCAGGGTACGATACAGGAGCAGGCTGGTCATGTGGGGAGAATGTCCCTGTACTTACTGTAAGTCGCTCTGGATAAGAGTGTCTGCTAAATTACTAAATGTAAATGTGACCCTGTCAGGGTACGGTACAGGAGCAGGCTGATCATGTGACCATGTCAGGGTACGATACAGGAGCAGACTGGTCATGTGACCATGTCAGGGTACGGTACAGGAGCAGACTGGTCATGTGACCATGTCAGGGTACGGTACAGGAGCAGACTGGTCATGTGACCATGTCAGGGTACGGTACAGGAGCACGCTGGTCATGTGACCATGTCAGGGTACGGTACAGGAGCAGACTGGTCATGTGACCACGTCAGGGTACGGTACAGGAGCAGACTGGTCATGTGACCATGTCAGGGTACGGTACAGGAGCAGACTGGTCATGTGACCTACCCACAATCTTTATGTTGTTGTGTTCATCCAGAAGGAAGTTTTCAATCTTTAAATCCCTGTAGGAAAAGAAAGAGAAGAAGAGAGAAGCGAGGGGGAAGTTTAGAAGCCAATTAATCACCCTGGATTCAATAACCTGGTTTAAGTGGTATAACCTGGATTATCTGTTTTCTAACCTGGTATAACTGGTCTACTCTGGTTTAACGGTTCAGCCTCGGTGACTGTGTCCACCCCAGCTCGACCACACTGCCTGCTGTAACACTCTACAGTCAAATGAAACCCTGTGGTGGAGGCAGACATGT